>NW_026058876.1:0-13812 GCF_023721935.1 Panthera uncia | reverse complement strand
GGCGGGGCGGGCGCGCTGAGGCTCCGCCCTCCAAGTCCTCCGCCCTCCGCCCCGGGGACGACGCCGTGTCCGCGGGCTCTCCAGGGCTGCGGGACGTGCGGGGGTTGCGGAGGCGACGGGGTTCTGCTGCACCCGTTTTCCTCCCGGCTTGGGACCCCAGGTCCGCTGGACGAAAACCAGGGGCTCCTGCTAGTTAAGGGACGGACGGGGTGCGACGTTTAGGAAATCAAAATGTTCGCCTCGCCGTCAGCACACCCTTTTGTATAAATGCAAGTTCGCAACTATTGCATTTGCCGAAAAGGAGGTACCCCTTCCTCTCTAAGCAATAAGCACGGGCCCCGGGGGCACCAGCCCCTCCTTTAGCTTGCTTTCCCGCAACCACTGCAGTCTGAACCCCAGGCTCTGGTGCTGGGGGAAGGGGGTTTCGGGCCTCAAGGGGGGGCCACCAACGGCTCGCTCTTCCAGCCCCAGAGACTTTCCTTTCTCCTGCTTGGGTCCTCTCCCCATCCTCAGCAACAACTGCTTTTACCCTCCCACAAATGAAACTTTCAAAGGAGTCAGCTACCCAAAGCGCAGAACTATGGTGGCCACCATGAATATTACCGGCAAAGTGTAAATACAGTCCTGTACTCCCTAGTGCACCAGTCCTGCCCGCCCCCCACACTTAGTACCTGCTGTCAATCACAAGGGTTTCTCCTCCTTCCTTCCCTCACTTTCCAGGCCCAGCCCAGGACCCATGCCAGGTTTCACAGTTGACTTAGAAAATAAAATGTGGTCTGTTCACATAATGGAATATTATTCATCCATAAAAAAGAATGAAGTACTGATCCATGCAGCAACCTGGATGAAATTTGAAAACATGATACTAAGTGAAGAAAAACCAGTCAGGAAAGACCGCATATTGCATGATAGCATTTCCATGAAATGCCCAGAATAGGTGAATCCATAGGCGGAAAGCAGGTAGATAGGTGATTGTCAGGAGCTGGTGGTGATGGGAATGGGGCTTGACTGCTAATAGGAAAGGGGTTGCTTTTGAGGGTGATAGAAATGTTCTGGAACTAGATGGAGGTGGTGGGTACACAACACTGTCAAGGTACTAAATGCTCCTGAATCGTACGCTTTAAAATAGTTTGGCAAATATTATGTTTCATGTATTTTACCATGATAAAGATAAAAGAATAACAAAAGTAACACAACATCATGACTGTGATATTCCTGCCAAAAGGACATAACCTTGATCTAACCACCAGAAAACATCAGGCAAACCCACGTTGAGAAATATTTCTTCCAAGTAATTGGCCAGTAATCATCAAAAGTGTCAAGGTCATGAAAGTCAAAAAGTGAGGAACTGTCCCAAATTGGACTAAATGGAACATGGGATCCTGGTATTGTGAATGTCATTGCATCATGCCCATGTTAATTTCCTGGGTTTGATCAGTGTACTCTGATTGCATACAGCGTTTACATTAGGGGAAGCCTGCTGCAGAGTAAAGGGGAACTCTCTAGTATTTTTGCAATTTTAAGTCTAAAATTGATTCAAAACAAAAAGTAAGAAAAAGTTAAAAATAAAACCTTTCTTGAGCATCAACAGTGTGCCAGACAACTCTGATGTATTCCATTTTTACAGATGAAGAAACAGATTCAGAAGCGTGCGTTGCACAAGCCAGTAAAGTAAGATAATAATAGTAAACTTACCCTGACTGAACATGTCGTAAGGGCTAGAAACCACTGGATGCTTTCACTTGTGACCTATTTGGTCCTTACCGCAACCCTATGAGGTAGATGTTATTTCCCTATTTCAGAGATGTGAAACTGGGGACTGACGAGTGATGTGCCCACAGTCACACAGTCTAGGGACAGAGCTCAGACTCAAAACTGGGTCTGACCCCAGAGGCCATGGTGCTCTCAGTAGCCCTGGCACCACCCTCTGCAAGCCTCATGGTGGCCCTTTACCTGCCCCACCATCTCCCACGCCAACACACCAAGCTGGACAGGAAGCCCTTGGAGACCGTGCTGAAGGTTTACATTTCCCCCATTTAATGCAACCCTGCACTCCTCAATAATCTGAAAGATCTGTGTGATTTTCCTCCCTTCCCGTAATCATCTCAGTCCACCCACCATTTGTGGTGACTTTGGCATTTGTAAATTAGTCATGTCAGATTTTTAGATGCGGGCATGATTTTAGATCATGCCCACCTTCCTCCTTCTCTCCCGTATGTCTTCTGGGAGCATTTGGACAGCACTCTCTGTTGTTGAAGCCTGTATACTGCCAGAGCCTCCTTGATCTCTAGGTTAGGGTGTGAGTCATTCCATAAGCCCTTGGGATTGGGGATAATGTTCCCAACACTATGCATTAGGCCCTGGGTGTCTAAAGATACACTATCTGTGTCTTCAATGGGCTTATAGTAGCTGGGAAAGAAACTGGGAAAGGCTGTGGGTTAAGAAAATGGAATCATTTTATGTGAGGGAGAACGCTACAAAAAAGGTTAATCATGCTCTCCTAAAACCTGCAGTAGAATCGCTGGAGAGGGGTGCCCGGGTGGCTCAGACAGTTAAGCATCTGACTTCGGCTCAGGTCATGATCTCACGGTTCATGGGTTCGGGCCCCGGTCGAGCTCTGTGCTGACAGCTCGGAGCCTGGAGCCTGCTTCAGATTTGTGTCTCCCTCTCTCTCTGCCGCTCCCCCACTGGTGTCTTTCAAAAGTAAATAAATGTTTTATTTATTTATTTTTTTTTATTTTTGGGACAGAGAGAGACAGAGCATGAACGGGGGAGGGGCAGAGAGAGAGGGAGACACAGAATCGGAAACAGGCTCCAGGCTCTGAGCCATCAGCCCAGAGCCTGACGCGGGGCTCGAACTCACGGACCGCGAGATCGTGACCTGGCTGAAGTCGGACGCTTAACCGACTGCGCCACCCAGGCGCCCCTCAAAAGTAAATAAATGTTTTAAAAAAGAGAGAGAGAGAGAGAGAATCACCAGAGAGCCCTGGGCCCCTTCTCCTCGACCCCCAGACAGCAGAATGCTGCTTAATACTCAGCAGATACAGGACAGTTGCAACAGCTTTCTCAAACCGTCCAACCAACTTGCTGCCAGAGCTGTAGGGTTTTCTCTCTGTGATGCGCAGAGAACTTCCACCCAGATGCACTGTGAATCAGACCGTGTCCACACAAACTCTACCCGAGTTTTCGGCAAGTGTTGCCAGCCTCGTCATATCACCCTCGCCCTCCTCATACACACGTTCACCTGACCTTCGAGGGCGTCGGCTCCAAACTATCTCAAGCTGCACAGGATGACAACATGCCTGGCTTCGAAATAAACAGCACACAGACGGAGCTCTGGCCATTCTGCTCATGCTGGTCCCTGAGGCCTGAGCAGTGCCCACGTTATTTCTGGTTATCGGGTGGGCAATCATCTCGGAGAACCACCCACTGGAAGGTGGGATTCGTTGCTCTCACCCAGTCAAGCGTCCCAAGCCGTAGTTAACAAGCTTTGAGTACTTTTTCTCTCCCGTGGTAAGGATGAGTGTGTAGGAACAGACCCACATTTTCTCCCTCCAGCCCACTGGCTGGCCTCCTCACGGGCAGAACGTCACATGTCCAGGCAAAGTAAAAGAAGGCTGATTAGGGAAGATCCCAAAATCTCTGGCAGGCTCTACTATAACCCAGGAGTCTTCAATCTAACCATCTATATCAATTCCAAATCCTGCCCTGCCTGGTGCATAGCTCAATAATGAGCTACTGAGGGGTGCATGGATGGTTCAGTCAGTTGGGCATCTGACTCTTGATTTTGGCTCGGGTCATGGCCTCATGGTTCATGGGTTCGAGCCCCGCATCAGGCTCCTCAGTGTTAGTGTGGAGCCTGCTTGGGATTCTCTCTGTCTCTCTCTCTCTCTTAAAATAAATAAATAAACTTTAAAAAAAGCTTATGGAATGAATGCACATGGGAATTGTAAGAGAGGATGTGTGTGAAATAGTTAAGCTCTTGGTTGCTTTTAATAACCAAAATAAGTAATATCTGATGCAACGCTTGTGAGTTTAGAGCTCTCTCCACCTACATCTTAGAGTAGAGGCTCTGGCTGGCACCTAAAGCTGAAATATGTGATGGGCATATTCATGACCCCATGGGGCCAGGGAGAACCAGCCCAGGGGCAATCACATTTTCTAGTAGGGAGCTGGTTGGCTGACCCAACAAGGTTGATGAAGAGAGGACGGGGAATTCTGGGTAAAACCTGGTGAGTGTCACTCAGATTTGCAGCCTGGCCCAGCTCCTGCTGGACTGTCACTTCCATCCCATTTCATGGGCAACGCTAAGGAGACATGGCGTAGGTGTAAGAAAGACTGCCTGGGAGCTGTGCAGTGGATTGAAGAGCACCCCGCCCCATTCGTGTCCATCCAGAATCTCAGACTATGACCTTATATTTGGAAATAGGTCTTGGCAGATGGAATTAGTTAAGATGAGGTGCTACTGGATTCAGATGGGCCCTAAATCCCGTGACTGGTGCCCAGGACACAGAGACACGCAGGGAGAAGAAAGCCATGGGGAAGACGGAGGCAGAGATTGGAGACATGTGTCCACAAGCCAGGGAACCTCAAGTGTTTCCAGGAGCCACAGAAGCTGGAAGAGACAGGAAGGAGCCTCCCTGAGCACCTTCAGAGAGAGCTGACCCTGCTCATACGTTGAGTTCTGACTTCTGGCCTCCAGAACCGTGAGCAAATACAATGCTGGTGTTTGAAACCACCAAGTTTGTCGTGGCAGTCCCGGGAAACTCCTACAAAGTGTTTCATCACCTTCTGCAAGTGAGGGTGCAATGGGCACTCCAGGTGACCCCTCTGACGGTGCAGACACAGAAGATGAACGGCAGGAGGGACTCTGCCCGCTTCACAGCAGACTAGAGCAAACCTCTAACATCTTGAGAGCTGCAGAGCTGCAGGAGACCCCGAGGCCACACGGGGGGTGGAGGTCAGCCCTGACCAGTGAGGTAAGAAAGAGGAGGAATCCAGTCACTTCTGTTTAGAGAGTCTCTAGGAGCGCCTGGAGGGCTCAGTGGGTTAAGCGTCTGACTTCGACTCAGGTCGTGACCACACAGCTTGTGGGTTGGAGCCCTGAGTCAGGCTCTCAGGGCCTGGAGTCAGAGCCTGGAGCTCTGACCACTCAGAGCCTGGAGCCTGCTTTCGATTCTGTGTCTCCCTCTCTCTCTGCCCCTCCCCTGCTCATGCTCTGTCTCTCTCTCAAAAATAAATAAAAACATTAAAAAAAAAAAAACTGACCAGAAACTCAGGGCAGGTGGTAGGACTTGCCAAGAACAGGCTTCCCTTTTGCACTGTGCTTCTCAGCCCAGCCACTTGCTACAACCACTGGGATGCTTTGAACACTAATGACCTGACCCCAGCCTCATAAATTCTGATGTAACCATTTGGGGCTAGGAAGGAGTATAGGAGGGCATTTCAAACCTCCTCAGGCGATTCTTTTTTTTTTTTTTAAGTTTTATTTATTTATTTTTGAGACAGAGAGACAGTGCACATGAGTGGGGAGAGGAGAGAGAGTCCCAATCCACAAATCGTGAGATCATGACCTGAGCCAAAATCAAGAGACCGGTGCTCAACCCACTGAGCCACCCAGGCACCCCCTCCCCAGGTGATTCTTTTTTTTTTTTAATTTTTTTAAGTTTATTTATTTATTTTGAGAGAGACAGAGAAAGCAAGAGAGAGAAAAAGAGAAACCGAATCGCAAGCAAATTCCGCACTGTCAGCGTGGAGCCTGATGCAGGGCTCAAACTCATGAATCTCGGGGTCATGACCTGGGCCGAAACCAAGAGTCAGACGATTAACCGACTGAGCCACCCAGGCGCCCCCTCCCCAGGTGATTCTTATGATCATTTACTGCCTTAGAATGTTGTAGTTGGGACATTTTGGGGGGGACCCCCTCCCATGTCAGCACTTACAAGTGCCCTTCCCTGGATTAGTCAGATTTTCCAGAGAAGGCTCTTTAAGCCTGGCTTCCACTCAGCTGAGAAGCAACAACGGCAGGAAAACTGAGGGTTCGGTATCTAAACCTTCCCTTAGCAAAACACTATTCCGGATGGTTCTGAGCTGTTGGACAGCTGCTGGCTTTTACTCAGGAGCCTTGCTAGGACAGTCATGTGCATGATGAACCCGCAAACTGTTAGCTTCATCCATCCGTATCTATCCTGGTGGATCCCCGTATACTCGGGTATATTTAGGCACACGATCCTATCAGATTCTTACCGACACTACTCAGAAAGAAAAGTTGTGAGCCAGACAAGTGTTACCACAATGCCGATAAATAACGATTGTTTTCCAACATAAAACACTCCAGGAGGAAGTGTCCAGTGCCATCTACAGTACTCAGTATGTGAGAAGCTCCATGCTGTTGAGTCCAGGCTGTATGCAACCAGCACAGTGTTTCCTGGAAGAGGAATCTCTGGGATCTCTGTGCTGTTGTCATTTATGCTTCATGTTTCAATGCTTCACAACAAGGTCCTCACACAAGTCATGATAAAAACCCACCAGGCCTGTTTGAGGGAGACAAGCCTTTCTCACGTACAGTGAGCAGCCCAGCCTGAAGAAGATTCTGCCGTCTTTCCAAAGAGCGCTCTTGACTACAACTCTAACACATAAGACGCCTTTGGTTTTAAGAGTCTTGTTGCTTGGGGAGCCTGGGTGGCTGTCGGTTAAGCGTCCGACTTCGGCTCAGGTCATGATCTCGCGGTTCGTGAGTCGGAGCCCCCCATCAGGCTCTGTGCTGACAGCTCGGAGACCGGAGCCGGCTTTGGATTCTGTGCCTCCCTCTCTCTCTGCCCCTCCCCCACTCACACTCTATCTCTCTCAAAAAATAAACATTAATTTTTTTTTTTAAAAAGGGTCTTGGGGCTCATGATTTCTAAGAATAGTGTTATAATTTGGGGCAACATCCACATCCTCTCTTACATGCAACTGTGAGACGGGGAGCCTGGAAAGAAGAGCCAGTGGTCCCCACTTTGGTGTCTCTGCTGCCCTTCCCGCTCCCTGCGAGAGTGGTTAGGTTATGGCAGGCAATTTGTAGTGTTCCAGGCCAGATCATGCCCTCCCCCAAATTCATATGTTGAAGTCCAAACCTCCAGTTTCTTAGAATATGACTGCATTGGAAATAAGCTCCTGGAAGAGGTGATTAAGTTAAAATGAGGTCATTAGGGCGGGCCCTACCCCAGGATGACTGGCGTCCTCATCAGAAGAAGAAATCTGGACACTTACATGTACAGAGAAAGATGATCTGAAGGGACACAAGAGGACAGCCGTCCACAAGCCCAGGAGAGGGGCTTCAGAAGAAACCAATGCCCCCAACACCTTGATCTTGGGTTCCCAGCCTCCAGAATGGGAAGAAAATAAATTTCTATTGTTTAAGCTGCCTGGTCTGTGCTACTTTGTTACGGCAGCCCTAGCCAACTAATACAGATGGTAAGTTTTTCAGATGCATTCCACCACAATGAATAATAATAATAATGATCGTTCATAAGCCTATCAATATACAAGCGGAATAAAACAACAAATCTATTTTAAATTTTCCACTGCCTCCATCCAATCGTTTTTTGTGGCTCCACCCCGTCCGCACACACACCCTGCGCAATTGCCCTTTTTGTGTCTCTCCAGCCAAGGATATTCAGGGACAGGAATATTGGGTGCTGGAGGTGGGATTTACTGCAGGAGCAGCCTCAAGGAAAGCCGTGAACTTCCGCCCCCTTCCTCAAGACTGAGAAGTTGACCCTCTGTGTGCTTCCCTAGCAACGTGGACGTGCTTGTGTTATCAACCATACTGCAACCTAAAATCAGATGCATGGGGGGCACCTGGGTGGCTCAGTCAGTTAAGCGTCTGACTTTGGCTCACGTCATGATCTCACCGTTCATGAGTTCAAGATCCCCGTCGGGGAGCCTGCTTTGGATTCTGTGTCTCCCTCTCTCTCTGCCCCTCCCCTGCTCACACTCTGTCTATCTCTCTCAAAAATAAATAAACATTAAAAAAAATTTAATAAGATAAAAATCAGATGCGTAGATAGCTCTTCGAAGGCTCTCTACCCCTGGGAGGCAGAGATGGGGCACGGAAAGGTCTGGTACTGGGGCAGCCAGGCTGCAGGGTCTAGAAGCCCCTGTCTAACCTGTCCCCGACTCCCTGCACTTGCCGATAGAAGCTGGTTGGCAATCACAGGAGGATAGACAGAAAGCTATGAGAAGCAGCATTCCAGCTGCAAAATCCCAGGCCGCTGGACAGGGAACGTGTGTCACAGTTTAATTTCAGCCTGTCTGGGAGGCAAGTTTAAGCACGTTTCAAATCCTGGCAACATCCAAAACTAGGAAACCACCTTTCCCCCACACCTTGAGTTACTCAAAGGCACATTCGAAGACACTGGGGTAGAAGTGCATTGGGACACAGATAATCGCCGTGTCCATCGTAATACAAACGTCTGGGGTTTATGAAATACTTTATGGTTTGCAAGAGGCTTGCCCCCATGCTCCTTCCTTTGATCCTCAGAACAGTGCTGGGAGGTCAGGGGACAATGTAAATGCCCCCAGGACAGAGGCAGGCACCCAAGCTGGGGCTGGCCCCCACCGCCACAGAGCCATGCCCCAACAGAAGCGGGTCTAGCTCACTATTGTCTCTGTCCCACCCTGAGAACAATAATTACCACTGTGGTCGCTTGCTCTGTGTCTGGCATTTCCATTTACTGTCTTATTCCTTCCTCAACCACCCTTTTTTTTTTTTTTTTTTAAGTTTATTTATCCACTCTGAGAGACAGAGCCCACACATGTGGGGAAGGGGCAGAGAGAGAGAATCCCAAGCAGGCTCCACACTATCAGTGCAGAGCCTTATTCGGGGCTCGAGCCCACAAACTGAGAGATCATGACCTGAGCCGAAGTCGGACACTTAACTGACTGAGCCACCCAGGCGCCCCCATCCTCAATCACCCTTTGAAGAAACCAAGGTTTAGGGGGATTTGAACTCAGGAGTGTCCCTGAATGCCCCCTTCTAACTCAGCTGCGTTCAATTTTCTCCTGTTCCATCCAGCTCCTTTGTACTGGGTTCCTGGTACGTACGAGGCAGGTTTAGACCTGCAGTGTCACCCTGTTTGTTTTTCAGTGGGGGCAGGAGGTCGGTGGTAGCTGCCCCTGCTACAACCTTGGGACAAGTACATACTGGATAAGCAGGCAGTGGGACCCATCATCCAACAACAGGTGGACAGGGCCGGTGTGCTGGTTCCCGGGGCAGCAAGCATACACAGCCCAGGGCCAGGCAGGGCACAGTCAGCACTCCCTAAGATTCAGGGAGATGGGGGAAAGAAAATCCTAAAGAGCCCGGGCAGCATTGCCAGGACAGCCTAAACTCGCATTCCTGGGCCGCTTAAGTATCCCGAGAAGATGGAGTTAGTATTAATTGTCTCTGCTGCAGCCAGGCCACAGTGCCCTTCCAGGGTGGGCGGGGGGAGGGGCTAACCTCATTTGACAACTCAGCCCCGAGCTGGGCTTCCTTTGAGTCCTTATCCACTGAGGCTGTGGCCACAGTACTGTCTACAGGAGGTGTGACCCCATCAGTGCCCGGCCAGAGACGGTGGCCATGCAGGAGCGCCCTGGCTGCAGACACAGGGACACGGCAGCGACCTGGCAGGTCTCCTTCTTCACTGGCTCCAGGTGGAGCTCAGAGACACAACTGGCCACATGCAATTCTGGACTGCCATTATATTCAACAGCCCCACTGTCTGCTCCCAGCAAGCACGGAAGGGGGATAAGACACGGGTGGGGAGAGAAAATGCCTCGAAGCCCTGCAAGTCCCGGGAGGGCCCTGGGAGGGGAGGAGCCTCCGGGGGACTCTGAAGGTGCAGGCTGTGCTGGGAAGGTCAGGCAGGCCCGCTGGACTGCAGCGCAGAGGGGGCATGAGCCAAGCAAGCAGCATGGGCAGGGTGGGACCAGGTGGACAAGAGTCTCAGAAGCCTTTGGAGGATTCGTGAGGCAGAGTGCGGGTACCTGGGGTGCCCCTGCAGAGGAGGCTCGGCACAGAGCAGCTCAGCAGACCTCCCCCCACCCAGCTGTATCTGCCTACGAAGGTGGAACCAGGAGGGCTGCAGAAATGTGCTTGGGGTGAAGAAGAAACCTACCTCTCATCTGGGACCGATGATGTCATTCAAAAACGCAGACACGTCCCTGCCTGATGGCACCACGGCTCAAAGTCACGAGGCAGAGACACTTGAGGAGGTGGGGAAGGCAGGCGGGGGAAGCCAGGTCTGCCGAGGCTCTCTTGTGGAATCTGGGCGCGGCCACCCTACGCAGGGATTTGGAATGTGCCGCTGCCGCGTGAATTCCTGGTGCATTTTTGAGGCTAAGGTGATTGTGAAGGTAGAAGCTGTCAGGAAAGAACGGCATCCTTCTCACGCAGGCTCTGACAGGCGGGCAGCGGGAGCTGGTTCCACCCAAGAGCTCACGGCCGGGTGACAAACGGATGTCATCCCCACCGGTGGCTCTAAAAGTGGCCCCTGGCTCATAAGCCTGGATCACACAGGGAGGCCAAGCAGACTTCGCTTGCCAATCCCCATGACGAAAAGGCCTAGGGACAAGGGGCAGTCATTCAGAAGAGGGCTTCCCGCTGGTCACGAAGCGAGGTCTGCTCTTTCTTTTTTTTTTTTTTTTTCAACGTTTTTTATTTATTTTTGGGACAGAGAGAGACAGAGCATGAACGGGGGAGGGGCAGAGAGAGAGGGAGACACAGAATCGGAAACAGGCTCCAGGCTCCGAGCCATCAGCCCAGAGCCTGACGCGGGGCTCGAACTCACGGACCGCGAGATCGTGACCTGGCTGAAGTCGGACGTTTAACCGACTGCGCCACCCAGGCGCCCCTGGTCTGCTCTTTCTAATGGCCGGTTACCAGGGCGCCTGGCTGGCTCAGTCGGTAGGACACGCAACTCTTCATCTTGGGGCTGTGAGTTCAAGCCCCATGTTGGGTGTAGAGATTACTTAAAAAATAATAAATGATCTCTAATAACTGTGACTATAATGTTATATATATGCACCCATTTTTCCAGTTATGTAAATGCCAAGAAAGGATATGCACAGAGCAGAGGTCATTAGGCTAGAAGCTTGAGAATGTCACGGCCCCTGTTCCCTTTGTAACAGCATGGAGGCCTGGATACACTGAAAAATCCTCCTGTCCCACAATACCTAAAAAGAAAAAAAATTGTGGGGCACCTGGGTGGCTCAGTTGGTTAAGCTTCAGACTCTTGATCTCTGCTCAGGTCATGATCTCATGGTTTGTGAGATCGAGCCCCATGGTGGGCTCTGTACTGACAGCACAGAGCCTGCATGGGATTCTCTCTCTCTCTCTTCTCTCTGCCCTTCCCCCACGCTCTCCCTCAAAACAAATAAAGGTTGTTTGTTTGTTTTTTTTAGGTACATTCATATTGTTGTGCAACCATCACCACCACCAACTCCAGAACTTTACATCTTCCCACACTGAATCTCTGTCCCCATGAAACACTCATTTCTAGTTTCTGTCTGCCCCCAGTCCCTGGTAACATCTGTCCTACTCTCTCTCTACGAATCTGACCATTCTAGTGCCTCATATAAGAGGAATCATGCACTATTTGTCCTTATGGGTCTGGCTTATTTCACTTAGCATAATGTTCTCAAGGTACATCTATATTGTAGAATGTGTTACAATTTCATCGCTTTTCAAGGTTGAAGGTACGCCACTGTACGTATGTCCCACAATCACTCATCAACGGACATTTGGATTGTTTCTACCCTTTTACTTTTGTGAATAATGCTGCTACGAACATCAGAGTTTCTGCTTTTTCTTGACTTCATTTTAGTGATTTTCTTCTAGAATTTTTTTTTTGCATGTGAAAATTATCAATAGGCTTTTTCATAGTCTATTATCCCTGTGACCTCTGCTGCATTTATGGTTATATCCTTCTTTAAATTTTTCATATTATTGGGGTGCCTGGGTGGCTCAGTTGGTGAAGTGTCCAACTTCGGCTCAGGTCATTATCTCACATAATGAGTTCTAGCCCTGCATTGGGCTCTTTGCTGACAGCTCAGAACCTGGAGCCTGCTTCGGATTCTGTGTCTCCCTCTCTCGCTACCCCTCCTACTCTCTCTCTCTCTCTCTCTCTCTCTCTCTCTCTCTCTCTCTCTCTCTTTCTCCTCAAAAATAAACATTAAAAAAAGAAAAAGAAATGAAATCTTCATATAATTTATTTGTGTCTTTTTTTCTAGATTGTCTTGTCAGAGACTTACCAACTGCTACTCTTTCAAATATCCAATCTTATTAGTTAGAATTGGGTTCAGCTCCAGGTTAGAGAAAACCTCCAAATTACAGCAGCTTCCCACATTCTCACTGTGATATGAGCAGAAGGCTTATTCGGGGACTGGCCTGGCAATCCAGATGGAGAGCCAGGCTCCCTAGATCCTGTCGCTCTTTCATTGTCCAACGAAAGAAAAGTCAATGTCCAATATCTGAAGGTCACCCTTTTGTCTAAGACAGTTTCTGGAAATCTAGACAGGAAGAAGGAGGAAGGAGAGAAGAAAGGCAGGCACACAGCACTTACGCTCATATCACACGGATCAGAACAGTCGTATGGCCAAATTACAGAAGGGTCGAGGGAATGTTTTGTTGTTTGTCCTCTCCAAATCTGCATGCTATTGCTGCCACTCGTTTTACGCCTACGTATGTTATAAACTCCACACCACAAGATTTCTTTGCCATAGTCAATTATCTTTTTTTTTTTTTAATGTTTATTTGTTTTTGAGAGAGAGAGAGATGGAGCATGAGGAGGGGAGGGGCAGAGAGAGACGGAGACACAGAACTGGAATCGGGCTCTAAGCTCCGCGCTGTCAGCACAGAGCCCAATGTGGTGCTCGAACTCACAAACTGAGATCATGACCTGAACCAAAGTCAGACGCTCAACTGAATGAATCACTCAGGCACCCCTGCCTAGTCAATTATCTTTTAAAGAAAATTTTTAAATGAGAAACGTTTCTGTCTATTTCCCCTGCTCCAGTGGTCTTCATTTCTATATATACATCTAATTTTCCATCTGGTATCACTTTCTTCTGCCCGAAGAACATTCTCTAATATTTGATAGCACATTATCTACAAGAAAAAACTCTCAGCTTTTGTGTATTTGAAAAAGTTTTTTGAAAAATAATTTTACCACACTGGATATAGAATTCTAGATGGATCGTTGTTTCTTTTGGTGCTTTAAAGGTGTTGTTCTGATGTCTTCTGGCTTCCGTCGTATATGACAGGAAATCTGGAGTAATTCTAACCTTTGTTCTGTATTTTATATCTTTTTATCTCAAAATTTAAGATTTTTTTTTATTATCACTGGTTTTCAGCAATTTGGTTATGATGTGTCTTGCTTTGGTTTTATGTTTATTCTGCATGGGATTCTTTAAGTGTCTTAGATCTGTCTATAATTCTCTTTATAGTTTTCATCAAATGAAGAAGACACTTTGGCCATTATCTCTTCAAATCTATTTCTTTCCTGACCTTCCTCTTTCTGGGACTTCTGTTACACACGATCACACATATACATCCTGCTCAACAATATCCCACAGGTCCGAGAGGATCTGGTGGGGTTTGCTTCTTTTTTTTTCCTACGCTTTAGTGTGGATAGAATCCATTACTGTGTTTACAAGTTCACTGATCTACTCTTCTGCAGAGTCTAATCTGTTGTTGATCCCATCTGATAAAATTTTCAGTGCCACAAGGACCATTTAGGATTTTTTTTTTTTATATCTTATACTCTTCTCCACACTACGTAATTTCCT
>NW_026058875.1:5858-13822 GCF_023721935.1 Panthera uncia | reverse complement strand
AGGGGGTTAATGTGTTTTGGAAGGAGGGGCACCCTCTCCCCCCCCCCCACCAGGAGCAGGACTTGGAAGGTGCAGTTCCCAAGGGGCCCTTGTTCAGCCCTCTGAGTGACACCAAGTAATGGAGAGCCAGGAGGAGGCTCCTCTAAACCACACAGCCCAGGGCCAGCACACTGGTGAGCTCAGGAGGGCGACCCCTGGAAGGCACAGAGCCCTGGGGTCCAACACAGACAGTCCTCCCCCAGCCCCGGGCTCAGGCTCCTACCTCTCCAGTTGTTCTCCTGACATTTGTAAATTGGCCACAAGGACCTCTGCTGACCTGGGGTTCTCCGGGACAGTCCACGCAGCAGAGAGAAGAGGGCAGTGTGGCCTGGGTAGGGCGCCGGTGGGGGCTGTGGCTCCCAGCAGACCAGGCTGACAAGCCAAGGAGTGCGCCTGGTCCAAGCCCATCACCTTACAGAGGTGAGGGTGGGGGGACTGTACCCAGCCTGGCCCCCGGAGGCCTCCCAGGGCCTTGAGCTCGAGCTTGGTCAGCCAAAGGAAGACTGACCGTGGAAAAGAGCATTCCAGAAGGAGGCAGTGGCATGTGCAGGGAGACCCGAGTGACTCCCAGGGCCTGGAGTGTAGGTGTGAGGGCTGCACGGCCAGGGAGGAGACAGGGGCTCCCAGGGGCCACTCTTCAGAAAGAGGCCCAGAGAGGGAAGTCACAGCCCAAGGCTGCACAGCAAATCCATGCCTATGACATGGGTTCTCTCCAGCAGGGGCTGTCCTCCTGGGGTACGGTTGCATCATCACCTTGGAGACCTATTTACCACCCCAACCCCACCAAAGCAGGGCTGGTACTCCTGGAGGGGGGGGGGGTCAGAGGCCATTGAGCACTCAGCATCCTGCCCTCCCCAGCCCCAGGCTCCCCACCACAGCTGGGTCTACCCCAGTTACACAAGTTGCCCCCCCCCCCCCCACCGCAAGCATCTTCCCCTTTATGGAATTCCCTGGGTTTCTTGGGCCTTGATTCTCAGACCCCACCCCCATGCAGCCCTCCTTGACTGCATCTGTCCCCACAAATATGCCTTCCTCTGAGTTCTCACCTCTCTGTCCAACTTAGTGGTTCCTTGGGGGACCACCCCCATCCTTGGGAGAACTCTTCACCGTACTCTTCCAATGACAGAAGTATTAGCATGGCCGAACTGTCACACTGAATCACCACGTGGGCTGTGTCTGGGCCTCCCAGCCCCCATGTGTCCTACCGTGATGAAGGAGGACTTGGGGGCAGCAGACATTCCTGAGTTCCAGGCCTGGCGTAACCACTCACCAGCTGTGTGACTTTGGACAAGCCGCTTAACCTCTCTGAGCCTCTCGTTTTCTCATCTGTAAGGTGGGAACGATGAAGCCTATTTCCTGGCGTTGGTGCCTCTGGCAGCAAGAACCAGGGGGCGGGATGAGGGTGAGGAGAGAAAGAACTCACATTTGCTCAGAGTATCTAGGTGCTCATAACTCTCAGGGGCCCCGAGAGGTCGAGGAAACTGAGGCTCCAAGCGGGGCTGTCCCCGAGCTATAGGCGCGCACATGGGGCTCAGCGCAGGGGCCCCGCCCCCCGCTTCAAGCGTGGACTCTTCTGCCCCTGCCACCTGCCTGGGAGATGCCTGCTGGTCAGTGGAGAGAGACTCTAGTCTCCAGGACTTGGCAGGACCCGGATCCTGAGGATGACAATAATAGCAACAGTGACAATAGCTAATATCGATTGAGCATTTAGTCGGTGCTCTTTGAAGCCTTATTATAGCCCTAGGATCCCCTATATCCCAGGTTGGGGATAAGGAAGCCGGGGCTCAAAGGGCCACATGTGCCAAGGGTAAGCAGTAAGCAGTTGGTTGGGGAGCTGGGCTGTGGCCTCTCCCTTGTGCCCAGAGGTGTGTGGTGCTGTGCCCGAAGCCAGGCGGGGACCAGGGTGGGGCTGGGTCCCCAGGGAGGAGGCAAGACGGTGGGTCGGTCCCCGCAGAGCGGCCCGCAGCCCCGGAGACTGCTGTAGACTGCTCTCTTTCCCAGCCTCTGGTTCCTGCAGACCTGGAAGGCCCCTGGCACGGCTCTCTGGGGTTGGGGTCCGTGTCAGAGCCTGAGAGGAGCCGGGGGGCGGGGGTGGGGCCGGTCGGGACCGTATCCCAGGCCGTGTTCTCACTCCTTGCCTGGTTTCTCGCCCAAGGGGAGCTGTACTTCATGTCAACGGGCGTGCCGAGCGCCGCAGCGGCCCGTGGGGTTGTCTACAAAGTGATCGACCCTTCCAGGTAAGCCCCGCCCGCGGCACTGCCTGGGCTCCTGCTGTCTGCCAGGGGTCCTCGCCTCCATTGCCTTCTTTTCCTCTCTGCCACCCCCTGGGGGGGGGTGGTGGGTATCACTCATAGCCCCATTTTTCAGAAGGGAACACTGAGACCCAGAGAAGGGAAGTGACTGGCCAAGCCCATAGTGCTGGTGAGGGGCAGACCCAGGCCTCAAAACTGGATATGCCACCTCGAATCCAGCTCTGCTCACGCCCCGACCCTGCACTTTCTCCTCTCTGACATGCCCCTCACTCCTCGGCCAGCCCACCCCCCGTGCCACCCGACAGGCCCCCAGCCCCTGACTTCCCTCTGAGATACCCTGATGCCCGCCGGTCCCCACCGCAAGGCTGCCCTCCCACCTTCCCTTGGGGAAACCAAGCCACTGGCCACTGTGTGGAACATGCTGGAGCTTTCAGAACACCTCCCTGGCCCTCCCCCTGCCCGTCTCCATCTGTTTTGCTTCTGCATGGAAAGACACTGATTTGGTGCCGGGCGGTGTTCTGACTCCTTCCCCGTGAAGCTCACTGACTTCTCAGCTGCTTAGCTTGCAGGGATAGAAATCACGTAAAGTCGAGTGCCCCGGGTCCAGCCAGAGCCGGAGCTGGGGTTGGGACGAGGCAGCTGGCTCTGGAGCCCTGCCCTGACCCCTCCACTGCACAGCCCCACCCCTCGCCTCAGGCCTCACTGCCTCCAAGGATCCTTTCCCTCCAGGCTTGGTCCGGGGCTCCCCTAGGCTCTCACCACTCAGACCCCTAATCTGTACTCTCCTCCTGGCCCTGGAGTCTCCAGGGCTAAGACTGTCGTCTTCACTATTTCAAAGTCGGCGCTGGCCCTGGGCCTGGCCTGCAGCATAGAGCGGAGACTCAGGCACGCCTGATGAATGATGGTGATCTTTCTTCAGCCCCTTCTCCGCCCTTAGAGTTTTGCTTCTCAGTCGGCCTCCATTCTGCCCCTGGGCCAGCTGCCCCCGACTGTGCCCGGCTGGTGCTCACCCCCCAGCACACAGCCTCAGGTGCTCTCGAAGCATCCGGTCACGTGTGGCAGACCCTGGCACAGACAGTCACCCTGACCTTTGAAACACGCTGGTTTTGGAAAAATCCTGAAAAACATCATCGCACTTTAAAAAAAATAATTAAAAAAAAAAATTAGAGTAGGCTTAGATTTGCAGGCAAATTGCAAAGATAGTTCAGAATTTCCCACACACCCCTCGCCTGATGTCCTCTGTCATAAACATCTTGCATCATCAGGGTCGCAGTGCATGAACCGATATTGACACATTGCTATTAATTAAAGGGTTTCTCTGGGTTTCCCCTGCTGTCCTTTTTCCGCTCCAGGATCCTGTCCAGAATGCCATTTTACGCTCAGCCATCCTGTCTCCTTAGCTTCCTCTGGCCTGTGACAGCCTCCCAGACATTCCTTGTTGACCACACTTTTTTTTTTTTTTTTTTTAACACAAATCTATTCGTTCTTGATATCGTTATTAGGAAACACAGAAATACTCCCTCCTTTCTTCCCTCCTTTCCATTTGCCCCAGATCTCCTCGGGCTTTATCTGCTAGTTCCAGGACTCATGTCAACGCAAAGGAGCACACGCAAACTTTGCATTTTTCTTTGTTCGTTTTCCCTGCTTTGTATACACATCTCCATCGTGTAATACCGTTCTCCAAAGGATCGTTTTGAATGGCTGTGTAATTTGCTGTTGAGTCACTGCGCCGTAATTATCTTACCCATTCCTTGGCCATTTAGGTTATCCCCCCCCCCCACTTTTTTTAAAGAGTGCTTCTCTAAGGAAATATCACATATATGGAGCATGTAATTCATACCAGAGGCTGCCTCAGACCCGTCATCTCCTTTTGCCACGCAGCGCCCTTTCCTGGTGACAGAGGGAACCCGAGGCTTACGGAGGTCTCTTGTTCTAGATCTCCTGGAGTGGGGAGCCAGAAACAGGCTAGACGCCTTCCCTTCCCGCCCTCTCCCTCGTCCCTTTTGTGTGTCTCTGTTAGAATGCATGTCTTTCTCTGCACCCACAACGTACTGCCTAGAGGCTCCCTTGCAGAACACGGGGAATGAAGAAATCAGGAGTGGGCGAGGGGTGGCAGGGGCATCCAGCACTGCCCCGACACAACGACTGCGGCATTGGCGGGGGCGGGGGGGTAGCTCCCACCTTTAGCAGAACAGAGTTTTTGTTTTCGTTTTTGTTTTTACATGATTTCCTTAAGGAACAAAACCGTGCTGGGCCTATCTGAAGTGTGTGGGTACTACCTGGGGTTCAGGGCAACCAGGAAACCCACCCGGTCCGCAGCTTTGAGAAGCGAGTGTGCCTGGCCGTGTGTCTTCGGGCTCCGGGTGCGGGAAGGCCCATATCCCTCCTCAGTTTCCCTCTTTGGCCAAGCCGGTCTGGAAGTCACCTCGCGTCACTTGGCCATTCACCCCTCGGGCTTTCCCCTTGTGCTGCCGGGACCCTATTGAAGTCTGGGCTCACGTGGGCCAGTCCCAGAATAGGGCCGGTCCCATTCAGAGACTCACAGATCGACAGCCAAAAGCTAATTAAAATGGAATCCCATTCCTTCCTTGTGCCCCTCGGGGATGTCAAAGGAGGCCCAATTCATAGCCCTGGCAACCCTTCTCAGACTCTTTTTTTTTCTCCCAGTCCTCTCAAACCCCACCCTCCAGGGCCCCGGATCCCTCAGCCTCTGGTGCCAGCCCTGAGGCTCTCCCTGGCCCTTTATCTCTAGACCGACCTTACCTTGCCCTCACATGCCGCATCACCAAAATCCAGGAGCCAGAGGGGCAGAGAGAGACCCTCCTCAAAGGCTGTGCGGCGTGGGGGCTCCGGTGGGGCTCAGGAATCGGGCTGCAGCCGCGGTTACAGAAGTGGGCTGATCACATTCCCAAGGACAGTTCATGCTCTGAATCCCAAGTGGCCCAGGAAAGCCTGAGCCGCCCGCCCCCGTGCTCTCCGAGCAGAGGCCGAGCGGGCCCTTTGCAGGATCTCTGTCCTGGGGTTGGACTCCTAGAGCCTGGGGCACGTAGGCTGCCACGGGCCACACCGCAGGTGCCTCCACAGATGGCCCCCATTGATACTGTCCACACCTGCCTGGGCCTGGCTGCACAACCTGCCTGGCTGCAGGGGGAGAACGGGTGGCAGAGGGACATGCTCGGGGCGGGCTCCCCTGGGCGGGGAGGCACTCATGACCTCCTGTGTGTCAGCAGACGGGCACCACCCGGCACGTGCCAGATCCAGCCTTCCCGGGTGAAGGTGAGGAGCCGCCTCATCCGTTTCGTGCCCAGAGAAAGTAAGTGCCCACACGGCAAGGGAGGGAAGCTCCTGTAGCCCATAGCGGCTGGGTGGAGGGTCCTTCCAGCTGGCCCTGGATGCCCTTCCTAGGCCCCTGTGCCTAGCACTGGGAGTGGCACACATCAGACACTCAGTTAAAGTTGGTGGAGCTCTTTAAACCCAGGTCATGGGTAAGTGGCCTCAAGGGGGCAAGGAACAGGGAGAGACGGCGGGCCCCAGGCCAGGTGCACTCAGAGCTCTTGGGGGCAGAGACCGTGGGTTGATCTGCAGGGGAGCAAGACTGGAATGAGTCATTTCAGGTGCAAGAGCCCCAAGAGAGGGGGCATTTGCCTGGGGCCGCCATAGGATGGTTCCGTTGTGACCAGCTCGGTGGAGAGGGAGGTGGGTGCAAACCCATGACCTGAGGGCCAGCCAAGGCCACGGATGATGGTCCCTGGCGTCTGGGGCCAACCGAAAGGGTATGCCTGAAGAGGGGTCTTATCCCCTGGGCCCCAGCTAGGTGGGAACACAGACCAGTGCTGCCAGACCATTCATTCTTAAGAGAAGCAGGAAAAATGCACCCATCCATCCATCCATCCATCCATTTGCTTATCACATACACGTGCTTCATGCTGGGGACATACCGCTGAGCAAGACAGACACGGTCCCTGCCTGCTCAGGTGGTTATATACGATCTCCCCATTTGCAAATTTGGGCAACTCTGGTTCGAAATTTAAAAAATCGCCCTGCAGGCCAAAGGAAATACTTCAGTGGGCCAAGTGTGCCCAACAGATAGATCACCAGTGGGTGGGCTGAGGGATAGGGGGGCAGGAAGAGGGGGCGTGCTCGACACCTGGCAGTTGGGGGTGGCCAGCCCTGAGGAGGCGGTGCCCCCAGGAGAGGAAAGTTGGGGGAAGGAATGAGCTCAGTGTTTTGGGACGTTCATTTTAGAGGCAGCTGGTTCCAGGCCTTGGCGGGTTTTCCATTCATTCAGCAGTTTCTGGCACTTTCTACAGTTACCCATTCGGTGCTGGATGCTGGGGCCACAGGAGAAGGCAGACCGGGCCCTGTCCTGGCTGAGACCGACAGAGAAGTCACTTATGGCCCCAGGGCCTTTACAGAAGTGTGTGCCAGCTGCCATGGGGACCCAGAGCAGTGCAAGACTAGGGTGGGGGTGGGGGGTTCCTGGAGGCTGAGGGTTGGGGCCTGGAATGAAGAGGAAGGTCCGCTGGAGGTGGGGTGGGGGCGCAGTCTAGGCAGCGGGGGACCGGCAAGAGCCAAAGCAGGAGCGAGGCAGCCTGGGGGCCGGAAGTCCTTCCCTGTGGGTGGCCTGGGGGCCAGTGTGCAGGGAGGGGAGCGTCTGGCCCATGTCGCTGGGCTCCTGGCCCTGACCTGCACGTGGCCTCGAATTAAGACCCTTTCTCAGCCTTCATCTCAGCTGAGGTGGGGAGGTTTAGGGTTTGGACTGGTGGCCCTGGGATCCCTCCCCATAGTAATGGTGTAGTCTGGGAGTGCCGTCTCTCCTGGCAGCATCTCATGGAGGGTGAGGTTCATCTCTGTGGCTGACCAGGGCCAAGTGTGAGGGCCACGTGCTGCAGGGACGCAAGGAGTCGCCGGCCTCAGCTCCCCATGCCCCGTGTTGGGGTAGGTGGCCAGGGTACCCTGTCCCCGACCCCAGCTCTGGTCAGTGTGGGCCCCAGCCCCCAGCCAGCAGCCTGGAGGAGAGAACTGCACGTTGGAGGCCCTGCGCCCTCCAGTTCCCGTCCTGCCCGTCTGCCTTAGATGAGATAGATCCTCACTTTCTTCTCATCGGTGGGCGTCAGCGTCCTCACCCCTACGCAGGAGATTGGAACCAGAAAGGGTCACTTGCGAGAAGCCCTCCCAGACACTCCTTCCCCTCCACCGGGCTCACGAGTTGACAGCGTGAGGGTCTGTCCCGCGTCCCTGCTCCCAGACTAGAGACTCCCAGAAGGCCAAGACTAGGGCAAGGTGGGGAGACCCCAGTAGCAGACTGGCATAAGCCAGCTGCCAGCTAGTGTGCACAGAATGAAGAAGCACCTCACACCCAGCTCCAGGCTGGCACCTCCAAGAGGTACCCCATCCTCAGGGTCAGAGCGGAGGGCAGAATGAGAACATTTTCCCCTTGTGGGGGGTGGGGGGGCGGTCTGCACTCCTGGGTGGAGAGCGGGGGTGGTGTGGGCGCCGGGGTCCCTCTGACTCCACCTCTTCCTCTGCGCAGAGTTCATCCGGAGGGAGGAGAGCACCCCACGGCCCACAGCGCGTGCACCCACCAAGGCGCCCCGCCGCAGCCGCCCCACGGCCGCTCGGCCCGCGCCCACCCCGCGGCCCGCCCGGCCCACTCGGCGGCCGGGGGGCCGG
>NW_026058875.1:0-5458 GCF_023721935.1 Panthera uncia | reverse complement strand
CCCCGCGGCCCGCCCGGCCCACTCGGCGGCCGGGGGGCCGGAGGGGCGGCGGGCGGCGGCGGGGGCGACCGGGCACGGCTGACCCCGCGCCCTCGAACGGCGCCGTGCGCCTGGTGCGGCCCGCGGGCCTGAGTCCCGGCCGCGGGCGTGTGGAGGTGTTCGCGGGTGGCCGCTGGGGCACCGTGTGCGACGACGCCTGGGACACCAAGGCCGCCGCCGTCGTGTGCCGCCAGCTGGGCTTTGCGCACGCCGTGCGGGCCACCAAGCGCGCGGAGTTCGGCGAGGGCCACGGGCTGCCCATCCTCCTGGACGACGTGCGCTGCGCGGGCGGCGAGCGCAACCTGCTGGAGTGCACGCACGCCGCCGTGGGCACGCACAACTGCGGGCACCAGGAGGACGCGGGCGTCGTGTGCAGCCACGAGGACCCTGACCTGTAGGCGAGCACCTGCCGGCCGGCCAGGCCACCTCCTTCCCGCCCGGGGCCCGGCAGGGCCCCTCCGCCCTGAGCGCGCCGGGTGCGCGCCCGAGTCTGGAGGCGGAGGGGGCTCATCTGTAACGCCGTCCTGCGGCCCCGTGTGAGGTGTGTGCGGGGCTCGTGTGCGCTCTGTGTCCCTGCCCGTGTGTCTTCTGCAGACCAGAAGCCACAGCATGTTGGGGTCTGTGTGGTCACGGGCCCCAGGTGTTCTTTCCTTACTCCCAGACATCTCAGGCACGTGCAGGAACACAGTCGGGCCCTGGACCCTGAGCACCGAGGGCTGCTACTCTTCAAGGGCAGACATGGCCCTTGGCCGAGTTAACAGAGGCACAGCTGGCAGACCGAGGGAGGGGACCAGGCCTGTCCTGCCCAGGGCTGGAGTGGAAGGCCCTGGACCATCTGGAGCATGGGCTGAGAACCCGTGGCCCAGCAGTCAGAGGTGCCGAAGAGAACAGGAAGGCAGTGGGGCCAAGGGAAGGTATTAGACCCATGGGTCTGGGCTGACCCGTGGGCCATGGCATCTGAGTGAGGGTCAGGCTGCCTAGGGGGAGGTGAGCGCCTGGGGAGGGGGTACTGGATGACCTCTGGGAGAAGCCTTCTGGTCATCTTGGGCTTCATTGTCATGCTGGGTCTATGTGGGTGCTCTGGGGACAATGCTGGGTCCCCTGGCCCTGAGACCTGACTCTCCAGTGCTCGCTGGGACAGAAGCCACCCATCTGGCCACTCCAAGCACCACGGCCCCCAGCGAGTGAGTGAGGCATCAGGATTCTCCACTTTAAAGGCTGTATCGGGGGCGCTGGAGCCACTTCGGTCATCTCCATCCCCACACGGCTCAGTGAAATCCCAGGGACCCCCGATTCCTCCAGCGGTTCCCCCCAGGAGTCCAGAAAGACTACTGATGCTCTGTCACCCAAAGCTGTGCCAACAACGTCACTGTTTACAACCCCCTTCCTGCCTCTTCTCTCTGATCCATGCTGCCTGGGATCTGGAGGTGGGGACGGAGGAGGGGGGCTGGTGGAAGTTCCTTTGCCCATTAAGCCCCTCCCCCGCCCAGCCGCTCCATGCAGGTCTGTCAAGGCTTGTCAAGTATAGTTGGGCATAGCCTCTGTTGGGGGGTGGGGGTGCAGAGAGAGCAAGCAGATGGTCACTGGGCAGTGAGGACAGGATAGAGCCCGTGTCAGGGCCTGTTGGGGCTCTGGGTGGGTCATCCCAGCCCAACCTGTCCATCCATTATCCTGAGAGTTGAGCTGGCATCAGGGGTGGTTGTGCCCAGCAGAGGAAAAGGTACAGGCAAGGCTGGGGCGCGCCTCCTGGCTGCTCCCTGACGCGGAGTGCGGAATCCGGGACAGCACACGAAAGCTCAGGGTCACCTCCAGGACTCCTCATACCTCTGCCTTGAGTGGGGTTGGCAAGGGCCCTGGGCCCTGGCTGCTTGCCTGGCCCTGTTGAGCCCTGCCTGGAAACCATAGCCCCTGCTGTTGAGTGTGGCCCGTGTGCTGGGCACCATCGTCCGGATGGCACAGTATGTGTGAACCCATTTGAGCCTTTGAACGGCACTCTTCTCCTCATCATTTCACGGGTGGAGAAGCTGAGGCGCACAGCCGGGGGGGGGGGGGGGGAGGAGCCAGATGAGAGCACACGTTGCCTGGCTCTCGCACCTGCTGGTACCCTAACCGTTGCACCCTCTGGCTCCAGTGCTGCCAGGCCAGAGGGCGATGCAGCTTGGCCCAGGGGTGTTCCTGCCCGCAGTGGGCCGTCAGCCTCCTCCCACTGCCCCGCGGTGGCTGACGGGCATCTTCCCCAGTCGTGGGGACATTCCGAACAGTGCTAGGAGCTGGGAGGGCCCGTGGGAACTATTCAGGCCGCACAAGCCTGGGGGGCTGAGTGTCTTAGGCCTGTCCCAGATGGGGCTGAGCTGAGACTAGAGCCCAGGGAAGCTGGGGGGCCCTCAGAGCAGGGTAGCCCCATGGCCCTCCCCAGTTGGGCAACCGGAGCTGTTTTTCCCCAAGCCTGGAATTGGGGGCGGGTGGCTCGAAGCAGCCTCTTCCTGGGGCTCCTCCACACTCTGCCCCTCCCCACCCTGTCGAGCCCCCTTTTCATTCCAAGGCCTGAAGGCCAGGATGCCACCAGGTGTGGCCTGGGAAGCGGGGTGCAGGTGACGGGGGGCATCTCCCATTGTACCTCAGCAGTGGCAGCCTGGTGCCACCATCTGGGGCTCCTGGTACCTTCTGCAAGTGGTGGAGCGGTCCAGCCCTCAGCGGGGCCCCGAGTGTCACTGTTGTTTGTGGGACAACTGGGCGCAGCCCCAGGCCCTTCCGCGCCTCTGGATGGGGTGCTGCCCCCCTCTGGTCCCCCACCTCGTGACCCCTCAGGCTCCAAACAAGGCTTAGGCTTCAGCCTGACTCCCAGCAAGGAGGTTGACACAGGCACACCGCTCCTTAAGTAGTAATACGGGTGGGTGGCTGACGTTTGCTGAGCACCTACTATGTGCCAGGCACCGTTTAAAAGTTTTACTTAATATTCAGTCATTCGATCCTCACGTTAACTTTACGAGGCGAGTGTTATGGTCACCTTCCATTGTACAGATGTGGAAACCAAGGCCCAGTGAGGCTTCGTTACTTGCCAAATGTCATACGGCCAACATTAGAAACCAGGCAGTAGGGCTCTGGGGGCGGTCACGCTGCTGCCTAAAGAGCGTTGAATTCAGTGTCTCCCCCACCTCCCCTTGGCCCCTGGCATCGTGCAGATGGGGACACAAGCCCAGAGAGAGGCAGAGCCGGGTTCCGACTCCCTGTCCAGTGTTCCTTTTACTCCCCTGCCTACGGCTGGCTGCGGAGGGGGTGTTCCCAAGTGATTCTGTCCCCAGGGACTTTGCTCCTGCCTCAGAGTCCTCCTGGTCTCTGGGATAAGGGCTGACCCCAGGGGTCAAGGCTCCCTCTGTTCCCTATCAGCCTCTGCCATCACCCCCTCTCGTTGGGTCGGCAGTTAGAGTGCTCTCTCAGAACATGGTCCAGAGAGGGGCTGCTACAGCCCAAGTATCACACAGCTTAGTTCTCGAGTCCCTGGAGCCCAATGCTGCAGGGACATTCCAGGTGTGGCTGAGCACCCCTGATGGGGCCTCGTTTGTTCCTTGTTTACCTGCATCCCTCTCACAAAGCCCCAGCCAGGCCAGGGCCTTCGTCTCCTGTTCAGAGGACAGCCACTTCAGACCTGCATCTCCCTCAACAATTCCCGCTGGGAAACCACTTCCTGTCTGGCGTTCTCAAACTTGAGCAGAAACACTTGTGGGGCTGGTTGAAACACAGGTTGCTGGGGTCCCATCAGAGTTCTTGACTCCGTGAATCTCAGTGGGGCTGAGCATTTGCATTGTGACCCCGGCTGATGCTGAAGCTGCTGGCTTAGGGGCCACACTTTGAGAACCACTGTCTACAGCGCTGTCCAATACTATGCAAACCATAATTGAAAATTTTCTAGTAGCCATGTTAAAAAAGCAAAACGAAATCGGTGAAGTGAATTTTAATAATATATTTTCTTTAATGCAGCATATTCAAAAATGATCATGTAACAGTTAATATAAAAATATTAATGAGATTTTTAAACCATTTTTTATATCCCATCAACCCAGCGTCTACACACACAGAACATATTAACTTGGACTAGCCATGTTTTTTTTTTCTTTTATGTTTATTGTTTATCTTGAGAGAGAGAAAGGAGAGAGCATGTGAGTGTGTGTGTGTGGGGGGGGCAGAGAGAAAGAAGAGAATCCCAAGCAGGCTCCATGCTGTTAGCACAGAGCTGGACGTGGGGCTTGATCCCACAAGCCGTGAGATCATGACCTGAGCTGAAATCAAGAGTCAAATGCTCAACTGACTGAGCCACCCGGATGCCTGTGGCCTAGCCATGTTTCACGGGCTGGATTGGCACATGTGGCCCGTGGCTACCGTACCGGAAAGCCCAGTCTAAACCTTCCAATGAAGGGCCAGGTGGTTGGCCACATGCTTCCAGGCAGCGCCCTCTGCTGGCAGCTTGTAGTGCTGCCTGCCCAGTGCCGTCTGAGACCCACCTGAGCTTTGGGGTGGCCTGATCACAGGAGAGCTGGGAGAATCGGATGAGATGGCAGCGGGACAGCAGTGGACTTGCTACATGGGGAGGGGACACTGTTGACTCGCCCGAGTCAGGGACAGGGGTGCTCTATTGACGGAAATGCCAGTTGAGCCATAGTCACATTAAGTCAGAGGTTACTGGTGTTGAGTGATGCACCAGAGAGTATTAACGCCCATGCCTCTCCTGAGCTCTAGCTGCACAGGCTCACAAATGTACCTTGAGGCTCTCCCTATGCCTGCCTCATGTGAGACCCCAGACTGTGCCTAGGGCAGTTTAGGACCTGGCATTGTCCTCAAAAGACAATTGTTGGGAGCCCTCCCTCCAAATTGCCCCCAACCCCTGGTGCTTTCACAGCCCAGGAGGGGCTGTATAACCTGCCCACCCCCATCCACCGCTCCAAGCAGGGCCAGCCAGCGGCTGCTTCTCACCGCCACGTGGGGGCGCGGTGGCAGGCCAACGTGTCCCAGCCCTAACCCCCTAACCGTAGACGCGTGCGGCTCCCCAGCTCCCTGCGCCAGGAGGGATGCCCAGGCTGCGGTGGTTTGGGGACAGAAATCCTGTCTCTTCTGGGTCCAGCTCTTAAACTGTGGCCCTCTTCGTCACCCTGCAGCCCACACACCCCGAAGAATTCTGTCCGTAGTGGGGGCTGTCCCTGGCTGCACCTGGCAAAGAGGTACACGGACCTTCTGTTTCCAGCCCCCCACACCTCTCCGGGACTGGCCCACGAACGAGGCAGGGGAATGTCCCGTTCTCAGGAACTCGGCAGCGTCCATCTTTGGGTGCCTCCGCCCCAGCCCATTGGAGCTTTATCGGGACCAGGAGTGTGTACACCCGGCCCTTCCCATCCCCTGCTCCCACTCTGGGTGCCCCCCCCCCCCC
>NW_026058874.1:5860-13823 GCF_023721935.1 Panthera uncia | reverse complement strand
AGGGGGTTAATGTGTTTTGGAAGGAGGGGCACCCTCTCCCCCCCCCCACCAGGAGCAGGACTTGGAAGGTGCAGTTCCCAAGGGGCCCTTGTTCAGCCCTCTGAGTGACACCAAGTAATGGAGAGCCAGGAGGAGGCTCCTCTAAACCACACAGCCCAGGGCCAGCACACTGGTGAGCTCAGGAGGGCGACCCCTGGAAGGCACAGAGCCCTGGGGTCCAACACAGACAGTCCTCCCCCAGCCCCGGGCTCAGGCTCCTACCTCTCCAGTTGTTCTCCTGACATTTGTAAATTGGCCACAAGGACCTCTGCTGACCTGGGGTTCTCCGGGACAGTCCACGCAGCAGAGAGAAGAGGGCAGTGTGGCCTGGGTAGGGCGCCGGTGGGGGCTGTGGCTCCCAGCAGACCAGGCTGACAAGCCAAGGAGTGCGCCTGGTCCAAGCCCATCACCTTACAGAGGTGAGGGTGGGGGGACTGTACCCAGCCTGGCCCCCGGAGGCCTCCCAGGGCCTTGAGCTCGAGCTTGGTCAGCCAAAGGAAGACTGACCGTGGAAAAGAGCATTCCAGAAGGAGGCAGTGGCATGTGCAGGGAGACCCGAGTGACTCCCAGGGCCTGGAGTGTAGGTGTGAGGGCTGCACGGCCAGGGAGGAGACAGGGGCTCCCAGGGGCCACTCTTCAGAAAGAGGCCCAGAGAGGGAAGTCACAGCCCAAGGCTGCACAGCAAATCCATGCCTATGACATGGGTTCTCTCCAGCAGGGGCTGTCCTCCTGGGGTACGGTTGCATCATCACCTTGGAGACCTATTTACCACCCCAACCCCACCAAAGCAGGGCTGGTACTCCTGGAGGGGGGGGGGGTCAGAGGCCATTGAGCACTCAGCATCCTGCCCTCCCCAGCCCCAGGCTCCCCACCACAGCTGGGTCTACCCCAGTTACACAAGTTGCCCCCCCCCCCCCCACCGCAAGCATCTTCCCCTTTATGGAATTCCCTGGGTTTCTTGGGCCTTGATTCTCAGACCCCACCCCCATGCAGCCCTCCTTGACTGCATCTGTCCCCACAAATATGCCTTCCTCTGAGTTCTCACCTCTCTGTCCAACTTAGTGGTTCCTTGGGGGACCACCCCCATCCTTGGGAGAACTCTTCACCGTACTCTTCCAATGACAGAAGTATTAGCATGGCCGAACTGTCACACTGAATCACCACGTGGGCTGTGTCTGGGCCTCCCAGCCCCCATGTGTCCTACCGTGATGAAGGAGGACTTGGGGGCAGCAGACATTCCTGAGTTCCAGGCCTGGCGTAACCACTCACCAGCTGTGTGACTTTGGACAAGCCGCTTAACCTCTCTGAGCCTCTCGTTTTCTCATCTGTAAGGTGGGAACGATGAAGCCTATTTCCTGGCGTTGGTGCCTCTGGCAGCAAGAACCAGGGGGCGGGATGAGGGTGAGGAGAGAAAGAACTCACATTTGCTCAGAGTATCTAGGTGCTCATAACTCTCAGGGGCCCCGAGAGGTCGAGGAAACTGAGGCTCCAAGCGGGGCTGTCCCCGAGCTATAGGCGCGCACATGGGGCTCAGCGCAGGGGCCCCGCCCCCCGCTTCAAGCGTGGACTCTTCTGCCCCTGCCACCTGCCTGGGAGATGCCTGCTGGTCAGTGGAGAGAGACTCTAGTCTCCAGGACTTGGCAGGACCCGGATCCTGAGGATGACAATAATAGCAACAGTGACAATAGCTAATATCGATTGAGCATTTAGTCGGTGCTCTTTGAAGCCTTATTATAGCCCTAGGATCCCCTATATCCCAGGTTGGGGATAAGGAAGCCGGGGCTCAAAGGGCCACATGTGCCAAGGGTAAGCAGTAAGCAGTTGGTTGGGGAGCTGGGCTGTGGCCTCTCCCTTGTGCCCAGAGGTGTGTGGTGCTGTGCCCGAAGCCAGGCGGGGACCAGGGTGGGGCTGGGTCCCCAGGGAGGAGGCAAGACGGTGGGTCGGTCCCCGCAGAGCGGCCCGCAGCCCCGGAGACTGCTGTAGACTGCTCTCTTTCCCAGCCTCTGGTTCCTGCAGACCTGGAAGGCCCCTGGCACGGCTCTCTGGGGTTGGGGTCCGTGTCAGAGCCTGAGAGGAGCCGGGGGGCGGGGGTGGGGCCGGTCGGGACCGTATCCCAGGCCGTGTTCTCACTCCTTGCCTGGTTTCTCGCCCAAGGGGAGCTGTACTTCATGTCAACGGGCGTGCCGAGCGCCGCAGCGGCCCGTGGGGTTGTCTACAAAGTGATCGACCCTTCCAGGTAAGCCCCGCCCGCGGCACTGCCTGGGCTCCTGCTGTCTGCCAGGGGTCCTCGCCTCCATTGCCTTCTTTTCCTCTCTGCCACCCCCTGGGGGGGGGTGGTGGGTATCACTCATAGCCCCATTTTTCAGAAGGGAACACTGAGACCCAGAGAAGGGAAGTGACTGGCCAAGCCCATAGTGCTGGTGAGGGGCAGACCCAGGCCTCAAAACTGGATATGCCACCTCGAATCCAGCTCTGCTCACGCCCCGACCCTGCACTTTCTCCTCTCTGACATGCCCCTCACTCCTCGGCCAGCCCACCCCCCGTGCCACCCGACAGGCCCCCAGCCCCTGACTTCCCTCTGAGATACCCTGATGCCCGCCGGTCCCCACCGCAAGGCTGCCCTCCCACCTTCCCTTGGGGAAACCAAGCCACTGGCCACTGTGTGGAACATGCTGGAGCTTTCAGAACACCTCCCTGGCCCTCCCCCTGCCCGTCTCCATCTGTTTTGCTTCTGCATGGAAAGACACTGATTTGGTGCCGGGCGGTGTTCTGACTCCTTCCCCGTGAAGCTCACTGACTTCTCAGCTGCTTAGCTTGCAGGGATAGAAATCACGTAAAGTCGAGTGCCCCGGGTCCAGCCAGAGCCGGAGCTGGGGTTGGGACGAGGCAGCTGGCTCTGGAGCCCTGCCCTGACCCCTCCACTGCACAGCCCCACCCCTCGCCTCAGGCCTCACTGCCTCCAAGGATCCTTTCCCTCCAGGCTTGGTCCGGGGCTCCCCTAGGCTCTCACCACTCAGACCCCTAATCTGTACTCTCCTCCTGGCCCTGGAGTCTCCAGGGCTAAGACTGTCGTCTTCACTATTTCAAAGTCGGCGCTGGCCCTGGGCCTGGCCTGCAGCATAGAGCGGAGACTCAGGCACGCCTGATGAATGATGGTGATCTTTCTTCAGCCCCTTCTCCGCCCTTAGAGTTTTGCTTCTCAGTCGGCCTCCATTCTGCCCCTGGGCCAGCTGCCCCCGACTGTGCCCGGCTGGTGCTCACCCCCCAGCACACAGCCTCAGGTGCTCTCGAAGCATCCGGTCACGTGTGGCAGACCCTGGCACAGACAGTCACCCTGACCTTTGAAACACGCTGGTTTTGGAAAAATCCTGAAAAACATCATCGCACTTTAAAAAAAATAATTAAAAAAAAAAATTAGAGTAGGCTTAGATTTGCAGGCAAATTGCAAAGATAGTTCAGAATTTCCCACACACCCCTCGCCTGATGTCCTCTGTCATAAACATCTTGCATCATCAGGGTCGCAGTGCATGAACCGATATTGACACATTGCTATTAATTAAAGGGTTTCTCTGGGTTTCCCCTGCTGTCCTTTTTCCGCTCCAGGATCCTGTCCAGAATGCCATTTTACGCTCAGCCATCCTGTCTCCTTAGCTTCCTCTGGCCTGTGACAGCCTCCCAGACATTCCTTGTTGACCACACTTTTTTTTTTTTTTTTTTTAACACAAATCTATTCGTTCTTGATATCGTTATTAGGAAACACAGAAATACTCCCTCCTTTCTTCCCTCCTTTCCATTTGCCCCAGATCTCCTCGGGCTTTATCTGCTAGTTCCAGGACTCATGTCAACGCAAAGGAGCACACGCAAACTTTGCATTTTTCTTTGTTCGTTTTCCCTGCTTTGTATACACATCTCCATCGTGTAATACCGTTCTCCAAAGGATCGTTTTGAATGGCTGTGTAATTTGCTGTTGAGTCACTGCGCCGTAATTATCTTACCCATTCCTTGGCCATTTAGGTTATCCCCCCCCCCCACTTTTTTTAAAGAGTGCTTCTCTAAGGAAATATCACATATATGGAGCATGTAATTCATACCAGAGGCTGCCTCAGACCCGTCATCTCCTTTTGCCACGCAGCGCCCTTTCCTGGTGACAGAGGGAACCCGAGGCTTACGGAGGTCTCTTGTTCTAGATCTCCTGGAGTGGGGAGCCAGAAACAGGCTAGACGCCTTCCCTTCCCGCCCTCTCCCTCGTCCCTTTTGTGTGTCTCTGTTAGAATGCATGTCTTTCTCTGCACCCACAACGTACTGCCTAGAGGCTCCCTTGCAGAACACGGGGAATGAAGAAATCAGGAGTGGGCGAGGGGTGGCAGGGGCATCCAGCACTGCCCCGACACAACGACTGCGGCATTGGCGGGGGCGGGGGGGTAGCTCCCACCTTTAGCAGAACAGAGTTTTTGTTTTCGTTTTTGTTTTTACATGATTTCCTTAAGGAACAAAACCGTGCTGGGCCTATCTGAAGTGTGTGGGTACTACCTGGGGTTCAGGGCAACCAGGAAACCCACCCGGTCCGCAGCTTTGAGAAGCGAGTGTGCCTGGCCGTGTGTCTTCGGGCTCCGGGTGCGGGAAGGCCCATATCCCTCCTCAGTTTCCCTCTTTGGCCAAGCCGGTCTGGAAGTCACCTCGCGTCACTTGGCCATTCACCCCTCGGGCTTTCCCCTTGTGCTGCCGGGACCCTATTGAAGTCTGGGCTCACGTGGGCCAGTCCCAGAATAGGGCCGGTCCCATTCAGAGACTCACAGATCGACAGCCAAAAGCTAATTAAAATGGAATCCCATTCCTTCCTTGTGCCCCTCGGGGATGTCAAAGGAGGCCCAATTCATAGCCCTGGCAACCCTTCTCAGACTCTTTTTTTTTCTCCCAGTCCTCTCAAACCCCACCCTCCAGGGCCCCGGATCCCTCAGCCTCTGGTGCCAGCCCTGAGGCTCTCCCTGGCCCTTTATCTCTAGACCGACCTTACCTTGCCCTCACATGCCGCATCACCAAAATCCAGGAGCCAGAGGGGCAGAGAGAGACCCTCCTCAAAGGCTGTGCGGCGTGGGGGCTCCGGTGGGGCTCAGGAATCGGGCTGCAGCCGCGGTTACAGAAGTGGGCTGATCACATTCCCAAGGACAGTTCATGCTCTGAATCCCAAGTGGCCCAGGAAAGCCTGAGCCGCCCGCCCCCGTGCTCTCCGAGCAGAGGCCGAGCGGGCCCTTTGCAGGATCTCTGTCCTGGGGTTGGACTCCTAGAGCCTGGGGCACGTAGGCTGCCACGGGCCACACCGCAGGTGCCTCCACAGATGGCCCCCATTGATACTGTCCACACCTGCCTGGGCCTGGCTGCACAACCTGCCTGGCTGCAGGGGGAGAACGGGTGGCAGAGGGACATGCTCGGGGCGGGCTCCCCTGGGCGGGGAGGCACTCATGACCTCCTGTGTGTCAGCAGACGGGCACCACCCGGCACGTGCCAGATCCAGCCTTCCCGGGTGAAGGTGAGGAGCCGCCTCATCCGTTTCGTGCCCAGAGAAAGTAAGTGCCCACACGGCAAGGGAGGGAAGCTCCTGTAGCCCATAGCGGCTGGGTGGAGGGTCCTTCCAGCTGGCCCTGGATGCCCTTCCTAGGCCCCTGTGCCTAGCACTGGGAGTGGCACACATCAGACACTCAGTTAAAGTTGGTGGAGCTCTTTAAACCCAGGTCATGGGTAAGTGGCCTCAAGGGGGCAAGGAACAGGGAGAGACGGCGGGCCCCAGGCCAGGTGCACTCAGAGCTCTTGGGGGCAGAGACCGTGGGTTGATCTGCAGGGGAGCAAGACTGGAATGAGTCATTTCAGGTGCAAGAGCCCCAAGAGAGGGGGCATTTGCCTGGGGCCGCCATAGGATGGTTCCGTTGTGACCAGCTCGGTGGAGAGGGAGGTGGGTGCAAACCCATGACCTGAGGGCCAGCCAAGGCCACGGATGATGGTCCCTGGCGTCTGGGGCCAACCGAAAGGGTATGCCTGAAGAGGGGTCTTATCCCCTGGGCCCCAGCTAGGTGGGAACACAGACCAGTGCTGCCAGACCATTCATTCTTAAGAGAAGCAGGAAAAATGCACCCATCCATCCATCCATCCATCCATTTGCTTATCACATACACGTGCTTCATGCTGGGGACATACCGCTGAGCAAGACAGACACGGTCCCTGCCTGCTCAGGTGGTTATATACGATCTCCCCATTTGCAAATTTGGGCAACTCTGGTTCGAAATTTAAAAAATCGCCCTGCAGGCCAAAGGAAATACTTCAGTGGGCCAAGTGTGCCCAACAGATAGATCACCAGTGGGTGGGCTGAGGGATAGGGGGGCAGGAAGAGGGGGCGTGCTCGACACCTGGCAGTTGGGGGTGGCCAGCCCTGAGGAGGCGGTGCCCCCAGGAGAGGAAAGTTGGGGGAAGGAATGAGCTCAGTGTTTTGGGACGTTCATTTTAGAGGCAGCTGGTTCCAGGCCTTGGCGGGTTTTCCATTCATTCAGCAGTTTCTGGCACTTTCTACAGTTACCCATTCGGTGCTGGATGCTGGGGCCACAGGAGAAGGCAGACCGGGCCCTGTCCTGGCTGAGACCGACAGAGAAGTCACTTATGGCCCCAGGGCCTTTACAGAAGTGTGTGCCAGCTGCCATGGGGACCCAGAGCAGTGCAAGACTAGGGTGGGGGTGGGGGGTTCCTGGAGGCTGAGGGTTGGGGCCTGGAATGAAGAGGAAGGTCCGCTGGAGGTGGGGTGGGGGCGCAGTCTAGGCAGCGGGGGACCGGCAAGAGCCAAAGCAGGAGCGAGGCAGCCTGGGGGCCGGAAGTCCTTCCCTGTGGGTGGCCTGGGGGCCAGTGTGCAGGGAGGGGAGCGTCTGGCCCATGTCGCTGGGCTCCTGGCCCTGACCTGCACGTGGCCTCGAATTAAGACCCTTTCTCAGCCTTCATCTCAGCTGAGGTGGGGAGGTTTAGGGTTTGGACTGGTGGCCCTGGGATCCCTCCCCATAGTAATGGTGTAGTCTGGGAGTGCCGTCTCTCCTGGCAGCATCTCATGGAGGGTGAGGTTCATCTCTGTGGCTGACCAGGGCCAAGTGTGAGGGCCACGTGCTGCAGGGACGCAAGGAGTCGCCGGCCTCAGCTCCCCATGCCCCGTGTTGGGGTAGGTGGCCAGGGTACCCTGTCCCCGACCCCAGCTCTGGTCAGTGTGGGCCCCAGCCCCCAGCCAGCAGCCTGGAGGAGAGAACTGCACGTTGGAGGCCCTGCGCCCTCCAGTTCCCGTCCTGCCCGTCTGCCTTAGATGAGATAGATCCTCACTTTCTTCTCATCGGTGGGCGTCAGCGTCCTCACCCCTACGCAGGAGATTGGAACCAGAAAGGGTCACTTGCGAGAAGCCCTCCCAGACACTCCTTCCCCTCCACCGGGCTCACGAGTTGACAGCGTGAGGGTCTGTCCCGCGTCCCTGCTCCCAGACTAGAGACTCCCAGAAGGCCAAGACTAGGGCAAGGTGGGGAGACCCCAGTAGCAGACTGGCATAAGCCAGCTGCCAGCTAGTGTGCACAGAATGAAGAAGCACCTCACACCCAGCTCCAGGCTGGCACCTCCAAGAGGTACCCCATCCTCAGGGTCAGAGCGGAGGGCAGAATGAGAACATTTTCCCCTTGTGGGGGGTGGGGGGGCGGTCTGCACTCCTGGGTGGAGAGCGGGGGTGGTGTGGGCGCCGGGGTCCCTCTGACTCCACCTCTTCCTCTGCGCAGAGTTCATCCGGAGGGAGGAGAGCACCCCACGGCCCACAGCGCGTGCACCCACCAAGGCGCCCCGCCGCAGCCGCCCCACGGCCGCTCGGCCCGCGCCCACCCCGCGGCCCGCCCGGCCCACTCGGCGGCCGGGGGGCCGG
>NW_026058874.1:0-5460 GCF_023721935.1 Panthera uncia | reverse complement strand
CCCCGCGGCCCGCCCGGCCCACTCGGCGGCCGGGGGGCCGGAGGGGCGGCGGGCGGCGGCGGGGGCGACCGGGCACGGCTGACCCCGCGCCCTCGAACGGCGCCGTGCGCCTGGTGCGGCCCGCGGGCCTGAGTCCCGGCCGCGGGCGTGTGGAGGTGTTCGCGGGTGGCCGCTGGGGCACCGTGTGCGACGACGCCTGGGACACCAAGGCCGCCGCCGTCGTGTGCCGCCAGCTGGGCTTTGCGCACGCCGTGCGGGCCACCAAGCGCGCGGAGTTCGGCGAGGGCCACGGGCTGCCCATCCTCCTGGACGACGTGCGCTGCGCGGGCGGCGAGCGCAACCTGCTGGAGTGCACGCACGCCGCCGTGGGCACGCACAACTGCGGGCACCAGGAGGACGCGGGCGTCGTGTGCAGCCACGAGGACCCTGACCTGTAGGCGAGCACCTGCCGGCCGGCCAGGCCACCTCCTTCCCGCCCGGGGCCCGGCAGGGCCCCTCCGCCCTGAGCGCGCCGGGTGCGCGCCCGAGTCTGGAGGCGGAGGGGGCTCATCTGTAACGCCGTCCTGCGGCCCCGTGTGAGGTGTGTGCGGGGCTCGTGTGCGCTCTGTGTCCCTGCCCGTGTGTCTTCTGCAGACCAGAAGCCACAGCATGTTGGGGTCTGTGTGGTCACGGGCCCCAGGTGTTCTTTCCTTACTCCCAGACATCTCAGGCACGTGCAGGAACACAGTCGGGCCCTGGACCCTGAGCACCGAGGGCTGCTACTCTTCAAGGGCAGACATGGCCCTTGGCCGAGTTAACAGAGGCACAGCTGGCAGACCGAGGGAGGGGACCAGGCCTGTCCTGCCCAGGGCTGGAGTGGAAGGCCCTGGACCATCTGGAGCATGGGCTGAGAACCCGTGGCCCAGCAGTCAGAGGTGCCGAAGAGAACAGGAAGGCAGTGGGGCCAAGGGAAGGTATTAGACCCATGGGTCTGGGCTGACCCGTGGGCCATGGCATCTGAGTGAGGGTCAGGCTGCCTAGGGGGAGGTGAGCGCCTGGGGAGGGGGTACTGGATGACCTCTGGGAGAAGCCTTCTGGTCATCTTGGGCTTCATTGTCATGCTGGGTCTATGTGGGTGCTCTGGGGACAATGCTGGGTCCCCTGGCCCTGAGACCTGACTCTCCAGTGCTCGCTGGGACAGAAGCCACCCATCTGGCCACTCCAAGCACCACGGCCCCCAGCGAGTGAGTGAGGCATCAGGATTCTCCACTTTAAAGGCTGTATCGGGGGCGCTGGAGCCACTTCGGTCATCTCCATCCCCACACGGCTCAGTGAAATCCCAGGGACCCCCGATTCCTCCAGCGGTTCCCCCCAGGAGTCCAGAAAGACTACTGATGCTCTGTCACCCAAAGCTGTGCCAACAACGTCACTGTTTACAACCCCCTTCCTGCCTCTTCTCTCTGATCCATGCTGCCTGGGATCTGGAGGTGGGGACGGAGGAGGGGGGCTGGTGGAAGTTCCTTTGCCCATTAAGCCCCTCCCCCGCCCAGCCGCTCCATGCAGGTCTGTCAAGGCTTGTCAAGTATAGTTGGGCATAGCCTCTGTTGGGGGGGTGGGGGTGCAGAGAGAGCAAGCAGATGGTCACTGGGCAGTGAGGACAGGATAGAGCCCGTGTCAGGGCCTGTTGGGGCTCTGGGTGGGTCATCCCAGCCCAACCTGTCCATCCATTATCCTGAGAGTTGAGCTGGCATCAGGGGTGGTTGTGCCCAGCAGAGGAAAAGGTACAGGCAAGGCTGGGGCGCGCCTCCTGGCTGCTCCCTGACGCGGAGTGCGGAATCCGGGACAGCACACGAAAGCTCAGGGTCACCTCCAGGACTCCTCATACCTCTGCCTTGAGTGGGGTTGGCAAGGGCCCTGGGCCCTGGCTGCTTGCCTGGCCCTGTTGAGCCCTGCCTGGAAACCATAGCCCCTGCTGTTGAGTGTGGCCCGTGTGCTGGGCACCATCGTCCGGATGGCACAGTATGTGTGAACCCATTTGAGCCTTTGAACGGCACTCTTCTCCTCATCATTTCACGGGTGGAGAAGCTGAGGCGCACAGCCGGGGGGGGGGGGGGGGAGGAGCCAGATGAGAGCACACGTTGCCTGGCTCTCGCACCTGCTGGTACCCTAACCGTTGCACCCTCTGGCTCCAGTGCTGCCAGGCCAGAGGGCGATGCAGCTTGGCCCAGGGGTGTTCCTGCCCGCAGTGGGCCGTCAGCCTCCTCCCACTGCCCCGCGGTGGCTGACGGGCATCTTCCCCAGTCGTGGGGACATTCCGAACAGTGCTAGGAGCTGGGAGGGCCCGTGGGAACTATTCAGGCCGCACAAGCCTGGGGGGCTGAGTGTCTTAGGCCTGTCCCAGATGGGGCTGAGCTGAGACTAGAGCCCAGGGAAGCTGGGGGGCCCTCAGAGCAGGGTAGCCCCATGGCCCTCCCCAGTTGGGCAACCGGAGCTGTTTTTCCCCAAGCCTGGAATTGGGGGCGGGTGGCTCGAAGCAGCCTCTTCCTGGGGCTCCTCCACACTCTGCCCCTCCCCACCCTGTCGAGCCCCCTTTTCATTCCAAGGCCTGAAGGCCAGGATGCCACCAGGTGTGGCCTGGGAAGCGGGGTGCAGGTGACGGGGGGCATCTCCCATTGTACCTCAGCAGTGGCAGCCTGGTGCCACCATCTGGGGCTCCTGGTACCTTCTGCAAGTGGTGGAGCGGTCCAGCCCTCAGCGGGGCCCCGAGTGTCACTGTTGTTTGTGGGACAACTGGGCGCAGCCCCAGGCCCTTCCGCGCCTCTGGATGGGGTGCTGCCCCCCCTCTGGTCCCCCACCTCGTGACCCCTCAGGCTCCAAACAAGGCTTAGGCTTCAGCCTGACTCCCAGCAAGGAGGTTGACACAGGCACACCGCTCCTTAAGTAGTAATACGGGTGGGTGGCTGACGTTTGCTGAGCACCTACTATGTGCCAGGCACCGTTTAAAAGTTTTACTTAATATTCAGTCATTCGATCCTCACGTTAACTTTACGAGGCGAGTGTTATGGTCACCTTCCATTGTACAGATGTGGAAACCAAGGCCCAGTGAGGCTTCGTTACTTGCCAAATGTCATACGGCCAACATTAGAAACCAGGCAGTAGGGCTCTGGGGGCGGTCACGCTGCTGCCTAAAGAGCGTTGAATTCAGTGTCTCCCCCACCTCCCCTTGGCCCCTGGCATCGTGCAGATGGGGACACAAGCCCAGAGAGAGGCAGAGCCGGGTTCCGACTCCCTGTCCAGTGTTCCTTTTACTCCCCTGCCTACGGCTGGCTGCGGAGGGGGTGTTCCCAAGTGATTCTGTCCCCAGGGACTTTGCTCCTGCCTCAGAGTCCTCCTGGTCTCTGGGATAAGGGCTGACCCCAGGGGTCAAGGCTCCCTCTGTTCCCTATCAGCCTCTGCCATCACCCCCTCTCGTTGGGTCGGCAGTTAGAGTGCTCTCTCAGAACATGGTCCAGAGAGGGGCTGCTACAGCCCAAGTATCACACAGCTTAGTTCTCGAGTCCCTGGAGCCCAATGCTGCAGGGACATTCCAGGTGTGGCTGAGCACCCCTGATGGGGCCTCGTTTGTTCCTTGTTTACCTGCATCCCTCTCACAAAGCCCCAGCCAGGCCAGGGCCTTCGTCTCCTGTTCAGAGGACAGCCACTTCAGACCTGCATCTCCCTCAACAATTCCCGCTGGGAAACCACTTCCTGTCTGGCGTTCTCAAACTTGAGCAGAAACACTTGTGGGGCTGGTTGAAACACAGGTTGCTGGGGTCCCATCAGAGTTCTTGACTCCGTGAATCTCAGTGGGGCTGAGCATTTGCATTGTGACCCCGGCTGATGCTGAAGCTGCTGGCTTAGGGGCCACACTTTGAGAACCACTGTCTACAGCGCTGTCCAATACTATGCAAACCATAATTGAAAATTTTCTAGTAGCCATGTTAAAAAAGCAAAACGAAATCGGTGAAGTGAATTTTAATAATATATTTTCTTTAATGCAGCATATTCAAAAATGATCATGTAACAGTTAATATAAAAATATTAATGAGATTTTTAAACCATTTTTTATATCCCATCAACCCAGCGTCTACACACACAGAACATATTAACTTGGACTAGCCATGTTTTTTTTTTCTTTTATGTTTATTGTTTATCTTGAGAGAGAGAAAGGAGAGAGCATGTGAGTGTGTGTGTGTGGGGGGGGCAGAGAGAAAGAAGAGAATCCCAAGCAGGCTCCATGCTGTTAGCACAGAGCTGGACGTGGGGCTTGATCCCACAAGCCGTGAGATCATGACCTGAGCTGAAATCAAGAGTCAAATGCTCAACTGACTGAGCCACCCGGATGCCTGTGGCCTAGCCATGTTTCACGGGCTGGATTGGCACATGTGGCCCGTGGCTACCGTACCGGAAAGCCCAGTCTAAACCTTCCAATGAAGGGCCAGGTGGTTGGCCACATGCTTCCAGGCAGCGCCCTCTGCTGGCAGCTTGTAGTGCTGCCTGCCCAGTGCCGTCTGAGACCCACCTGAGCTTTGGGGTGGCCTGATCACAGGAGAGCTGGGAGAATCGGATGAGATGGCAGCGGGACAGCAGTGGACTTGCTACATGGGGAGGGGACACTGTTGACTCGCCCGAGTCAGGGACAGGGGTGCTCTATTGACGGAAATGCCAGTTGAGCCATAGTCACATTAAGTCAGAGGTTACTGGTGTTGAGTGATGCACCAGAGAGTATTAACGCCCATGCCTCTCCTGAGCTCTAGCTGCACAGGCTCACAAATGTACCTTGAGGCTCTCCCTATGCCTGCCTCATGTGAGACCCCAGACTGTGCCTAGGGCAGTTTAGGACCTGGCATTGTCCTCAAAAGACAATTGTTGGGAGCCCTCCCTCCAAATTGCCCCCAACCCCTGGTGCTTTCACAGCCCAGGAGGGGCTGTATAACCTGCCCACCCCCATCCACCGCTCCAAGCAGGGCCAGCCAGCGGCTGCTTCTCACCGCCACGTGGGGGCGCGGTGGCAGGCCAACGTGTCCCAGCCCTAACCCCCTAACCGTAGACGCGTGCGGCTCCCCAGCTCCCTGCGCCAGGAGGGATGCCCAGGCTGCGGTGGTTTGGGGACAGAAATCCTGTCTCTTCTGGGTCCAGCTCTTAAACTGTGGCCCTCTTCGTCACCCTGCAGCCCACACACCCCGAAGAATTCTGTCCGTAGTGGGGGCTGTCCCTGGCTGCACCTGGCAAAGAGGTACACGGACCTTCTGTTTCCAGCCCCCCACACCTCTCCGGGACTGGCCCACGAACGAGGCAGGGGAATGTCCCGTTCTCAGGAACTCGGCAGCGTCCATCTTTGGGTGCCTCCGCCCCAGCCCATTGGAGCTTTATCGGGACCAGGAGTGTGTACACCCGGCCCTTCCCATCCCCTGCTCCCACTCTGGGTGCCCCCCCCCCCCC
>NW_026058873.1:0-13842 GCF_023721935.1 Panthera uncia | reverse complement strand
TGACCTGAGCCGAAGTCAGCCGCTCAACCGACTGAGCCACCCAGGCGCCCCTAAAATACATTTTAATTGTACCATATTGTACAGAAATCATTATAGCAGATATCTTTTAATAGATCTGTATGAATACATATAAAGTATGACAAAATGTTACATAAATAACAGCATAAATGAATTTTCTGTAAGTGTTGGCAGTAAGCAGCTAGACCAGTGTTTTTTGCCTCCAAAACTACCTATTCATGTGAGAATTTCATAGTATATCATAGATGTCACTAGAACCTTTGTTCAGCAAACTGACATTAGAATCACCATAAACTATTTTAAAGAAAAAGAAAGTAAAAAGACAATGAAAATATTTGAAAATTGTATTTTGATAAGGTACTTGTATGCAGAATATATAAAAACTCTCATAACTCAATAATAATAAAAAAATAACCCCACTAAAGGTGGGCAAAATATAGAACAGGCATCTCTCTAAAGACATGAATGGCTACTAAATTAATTAAAAGATGTTCAACATCATTATTCATCAGGGAAATTTAAATCAAAGCCAGTACACACCCACAAGAATGGGTATAATGAAAAAAAAATGAAGTTTGGTAAATAAGCAGTATAATTAAAAAATAATCCATGAGTCAAAGAGGAATTGCAATGGAGATTATGAAATATTTTTACTAGTCATCAATGAAAATATGATCTATCACAACTTGTGAGATGCACCTAAATACTTTGCCTCAGTGGAAAATTTATTCTGTTCAAAACCACATATATTAGAAAAGAAGACCGAAAATCTGATATACACATCCATCCTCAAGAATATGACAAAAAAACAACAAATTATCCTCAAAATGGAGAATAGAAAAGAGAAGAAAGTAGTAAAATAGAAAACAAAAAGCACAGTGAAAATGATCAACAATGCCAGAAACTGATTCTTTGAAAAGACTAATAAAATTGTTATATTCCTGTTGAGATTGACTTTGAGAAAAAAATGAGAGAAAAAAGGCAAAAGTAGTCAATATCAGGAATGAAGAAAGGGACATCATTATAGATCCTGCTATATTAAAAAGATAATTGCAGGATTTTATGAATAATGTTATGTCTAAAATTTTGTTTAGATTAAATGGACAAATTCCTTTAAAAAAATCAAAACACTAAAACTGATTTAAGAAGGATTATATTTGAATAGTCCTATCACTATTTTAAAAAATGAATTTGTAATTGAAAACCTTCCCACAATGAAAACTGCAGGCCCAGATGGCTTTACAACTCTTATAATACTATCCCAGAAAACAGATAGTTCCTAATTCATTTTTGGAGGCTGGCTTAGTCTTAATACCAAAACCCGATAAAGCCTTTGCAAGAATGAAAATTTATACTCAATTTAATTAATAAGCAAAAATATCAAACACAATATTAGCAAATCAAATCTACCAATATATGAAAAGGTTAACATGTAAAAAACAAGTTGAATTTATTCCAGGAGTACAAGGTTAAATTACAACTTAAAAATCAATCAACATAAATTAGCTGCATCAACATAATAAAGGAAAAAGGAATATGATCAAAATATTGCAGAAAACCTTTTGATAAATTTCAACATCCATTCAGGATTAAACCTCTTGAATTAGAAATTAAAGTTAACTTTGTTAATCTGTTAAATAGCACCTTAAAAAAAGGAACACTAACTAATAGAAAACATATGTAATGGTGGAATGTTAAAACCTTTCCCTCTTTAGTGATAAAGAAGACAATAGTGCCATTATCACCACTTCTATTCAGTTTCAAATGGGTGATCCTATCCAGTGTACTAATAACTCAAGGAAAAATAAAAAGTATAAGAATTGTGACAAAATAAAAATATTATTTTCCATGGATGATATGATTAAATATGCAGGAAATTCAAAAGAATTTATCACTAAATTATTAGAATAAGACAGTGACTTTTAGCAAGGTTGCTGAGTAGAGTACATGGTGAAAATATGAAAATCAAATGAATTTTATACATCAGCAAGAATCAAAAAATAAAAAATTTTAAATGATATGTACTCATTAACAAAAGCACCAAAAAATTCAAATACCTAGAGACAAATATTTTTAAATCTGTGGATCAATCTCAACACAGAAAACTATGAATGTTATTGAGAAAAATCAAATAAATAGAATATATGTTCATGAACTAGAAGGCTCAATATGATAAAGATGCCAATTCTCTCCAAATGTATTCATAGATTTCGCTCAATACATTTAAAAATCCTAACAGGTTTCAAACGGAATTTCACTAAATGATTTTTAAATTATGTAGGAATGCAAAAGCAAAAACAGCCAAGATACTTTTGAAGAACAATAACTTGAAGGAATACACTCTAGTGGATAGCAAAACTTCATGGTAAAGCTACAGTATCTAAAACAATGAGGTGTATTTGTCAGATAGAAAAATAGACCAATAGAATAGAATAGAGCCCCAAAACAAAGCCACACAAATTTGGATAGGTGATAGGACAAGTAGTGATGCATACCAATGGGGAAAAGACCATCTTTTCAATAAATGGTGCTGAATTAGTTGGAAACCTAAATGGAATTTTTAAAAATCTCAATGTCTACCTCAATTGTACACAAAAATCAATTCCAGATGGAAAATAGTTGCAAAATTAACAAGAAAACCAAAAAAGTTTATAGAAGAGAATATGAGACATCATTATGATATTAAGGTATGGAAAAATTTCTTAAACAGGACAGAAAAAATGCATATTCATCAAGGAAATCATTGATAAATTGGACATTATTAAAATTAAGAATTTGTTTATTAAAAGACACCATTAAATGAGTGAAAAGCAAGCCTCAGCAGAAGGTACTGTGCTTGTATATAGAATATATAAAGAACTATAAATTAGTAAGACAGAAAACTCAACAGAAAATTAGGTGAAAGACATGGAATAGAAACTTCACAAATACTATACCAATTAGGAAATAAGCATCTGAGAAGGTGTTCAACCACATTAAGACATTAATAAAATGCAAATTATAGCCACAGTGAAACACCATTTTATACCCACCACCGTGACAAAAAATAAAAAGAGAGACCATACCAAGCTTGTGGGGCATTGTGAACTCCCTTAGATTCCCATTGCGCTGGTGGGTGTGTAAATTAATGCAAATACTTTGGAAACAGTTTGGTATTATTTATTAATGTGAAAACTCTTATTAATGTGTACACTCTTTAACACAGTAATTCCACTTCTAGATATATCGTGTGCACCAAGAGACACGCACACAAATGTTATAGTAGCATCATTCTTAAGAATCCAAATTAGGAAGCAATCCAAATGCCCACTTCCAGAAGAATGAATAACTTGTGTCATATTTGTACAATGGAGTAATGAAAATGAACAAAATGAAACTACAGGAGTAATTTAGCAATAGGGGTACATTTCAAAAACACAATATTAAATAAAAAAAAATAAAAGAAGAATACATACACTATGATTCTATTTATAAGTCTCCAGGTAGGCAAAATTAATTTATAAGAAAATAAATTGTAAGAAAATAAAATAATCAGGGGGAGGGGCCAATGGAGGAACAGTATGGAAGTTTTTTTTGAGACTCTTGTCCCTGAAATTCAGACAGATCAACACTAAACCTACACCCCTAGAAAAATGACTTGAGAATTAACACAACAATCTGCACAACATGAACCACAGAACTTCAGCAGGCACATGGCATGGAGAGGTGAACTGGGGGAGACAGAAGCTGCAGAAGTCAGGGAGCTGTTTTTGCTTGCAGAGAGAGGATGGAGACAGGGAGAATATGGGAAAAGCAGCACCTCCCAAAGAAGCTGGAGAGAAAGAAGAAGAGTGGAAATGGCCACTGAATAAAAAGGGACTGAACAAAAAAGGGAGAAAGGAGAAAGAAGACGGTTTAAATTCCATTAATATTCTGTAAACAGGGGAATGCAGAGTCTGAAACTCCTTATTTAATACCTGGTGGTGCTCTAGTGGGAAGGGCAAATCCCTGGGAGCAGAGAGCAAGGTCTGAGGGGTCCTCAGGCCACATGGAGAGAGGCAGTTTCCCTGCTGGGAGGACATTTGGTAGAGGCTGTGCAGCTTCCCCACAGGCAAACCCCAGAGGATGGCCACATTTGCTGGTATTGGAACGAGGAAGTTAAGGGTGAAGCCTAGAGCCAAATGTGTTATGATTTTCCATAATCCCTGAAATGTGGCTGCTACATAATTTTTTCTGGGGCAGGCTGGTGCCCAGCCATAGCCTCTGGGTAGTGGCAGTGGCATGGTCTCACGAACATTCCTGGAGGTGGGCAGGCACCCTGCCATTGCTAAGCAAGACCCTCCCTCAAAGGGTCAGAACAAGTCAAAGCCAAAGTCCCTCAAAAGTGAGGGATTGGGAAACACTGCCCCATCTGAGATAAAACTGAGGAGGGAGGTGCTGCCTGGCAGCCTGACAGCGTGGTCACAGACAGTGTAGAGGCAGGGAGTGGACAGAAGCTGGAGACAAAGGAGTGCTAGATTGCCAGTTGAGGAGAGCACACAGTTCTGCTACTAGAGACTAGGTAGCTGGGTGATGCCATTTTCACCCCTCCCGTGCATATGCATACACACCTACATGCGCCACAACAATCCACCCCAGTAAGCTAAGCAGCGCCATCTAGTGGAGGACAGAGCCATTACACTAAGCCCCACCCAACTGGGCCAACCGCGCTCTTGAGAAAACCACGAGTCTCTCCACCTGCTTAGTTTACAAGACTGTAAAGTGCTTCACAGTTTGACTTCAGGGGAATCTGGATATAATTTCAATCATATTTCATTTTATTCAAGTGGTCTATCTATTCAATTCTTTTTTCTTTTTTTCTTATTCTTGAATACAGAAAGGAAAAAAATTTATTTTTATGTTCCATTGTTATTAAAAAGATTTTTCTTTACTTTTTTCTACTATATTTTTTACCTTTTTGTAAATATTTTAAAATTCTATTTTACTTCCATCATTTCATTCTATTCTATTATATTCATTTTTTCAAATTTTCAAACATTTTCCCTTTTTTTCTTTTTTTCCTTTTTTTCTTTTCTTATCTTTCTCTTTTTTCTCTAATCTATCAAGCTTCTTTCGACAACCAGTTCAAAACACACCTAGGATCTAGCATCCTTTATTTAATTTTTTTCTGTTGTTTTTAATTTTTAAAAAATTTTTTGTTTATTTATTTTTGAGGGACAGAGACACAGAACCTGAGCAGGGAGGGGCAGAACCTGAGAAGGGAGGGGCAAATTCACACAGAATTTGAAGAAGGCTCCAGGTTCTGAGCTGTTAGCACAGTGCTCAACATGGGGCTCAAACCCACGAACTGCGAGATCATGACCTGAGTTGAAGCCAGACACTCAACTGATTAAGCCAACCAGGTGCTCCTTTAATTTCTTAATATTAATTTTTATTTTTCTTTACTTTATTAATTCCTTTTCTTCCTTCAAAATGACAAAATGAAGGAATTCACCACAAAAGAAAGAACAGGAAGTAATGACAGGGACTTAATCAACACAGATATGGGCAAGATGTCTGACCCAGAATTTAGAATCACTATAATAAGAATACTAGCTGGGGTTGAAAATTGATTAGAATCCCTTCCTACAAGGTAAAAGTAAAAGCAAGTAGGGATGAAATTAAAAATGCTATAACTGAGCTGCAATCTCGAATGAATGCCATGGCGGCAAGTATGAATGAAGCAGAGCAGTGTATCAGCGATATAGAGGACAAACTTATGGAGAATATGAAGCAGAAAAAAAAAAGAGGGAGACAAAGGCAAAAGAACAAAATATAAGAATTAGAGAACTCATGATTCATTAAAAAGGAATAACATCAGAATCATAGGGGTCCCAGAAGATGAAGAGAGAGAAAAAGGGGTAGACCGTTTATGTGAGCAAATCATAGCAGAAAATACTCCTAACCTGGGGAAAGACACAGACATCAAAATCCAGGAAGCACAGAGAAATCCCTGTAGACTCAACAAAACCAACCAGGCACCACCAACCAACCAGGCACCACCAACAAGGCATATTATATTCAAATTCACAAAATACTCAGGCAAGGAAAGAATCATGAAAGAAGCAAGGGAAAAAAAGCCCTTAACCTACAAGGGAAGATATATCAGGTTTGCAGCAGACCTATCCATAGAAACCTAGCAGGCTAGAAAGGAGTGGCAGGATACATTCAATGTGCTGAATCAGAAAAATATTCAACCAAGAATTCTTTCTCCAGCAAGGCTGTCATTCAAAATAGAAGGAGACATAAAAAGTTTCCCAAACAAAAATTGAAGGAGTTCATGACCACTAAACCACCCCTGCAAGAAACTTTAAGGAGGACTCTCTGAGGAGAGAAAAGATGAAAAAAAAAAAGACCAAAAGCAACAAAGACTAGAAAGGACCAGAGAACACCACCAGAAACTCCAACGCTACAGGCAACATAATGGCAATAAATTCATATCTTTCAGTACTCACTCTGAATGTCAATGGACTAAATGCTCCAATCAAAAGACATAGGGTAACAGAATTGATAAAAAAAAAAACCAAGATCCATCTATATGCTATTTACAAGAGACCCATTTTAGACCTAAAGACACCTTCAGATTGAAAGTAAGGGGATGGAGAACCATCTATCATGCTAATGGTCAACAAAAGAAAGCTGGAGTGACCATACTGATATCAGACAATCTAGATTTTTAAAAAATTATAACAAGAGATGAAGAAGGGCATTATATCATAATTAAGGGGTCTATCCACCAAGAAGATCTACCAATTGTAAACATTTATGCTCCAAATGTGAAACATCCAAATATATAAACCAATTAATCACAAACATAAAGAAACTCATTGATAATAATACATAGTAGGGGACTTCAACATCCCACTTACAACAATGGACAGATCATCTAAACAGGAAATCAACATGGAAACAATGGCTTTGAATGACACACTGGACCGGATGGACTTAACAGATATATTCACAATATTTCATCCTAAACTAGCGAAATACAAATTCTTCTCAAGTGTACATGGAATTTTCTCCAGAATAGATCACATATTGGAACACATATCAGCCCTCAACAAGTACAAAAAGATTAGTATCATACTGTGCATATTTTCAGACCACCAGAAACTCAAAATCAACCACTAGAAAAAATTTGGAAAGATAGCAAATACTTGGAGACTGAAGAACATCCTACTAAAGAATGAATGGGCTAACCAAGAAGTTAAAGAGGAAATTAAAAAGTACATAGAAGCCAATGAAAATGATAACATAACAACCCAAAACCTCTGGGACACAGCAAAGGTGGTCATAAGAAGAAAATATATAGCAATCCAGGCCTTCCTAAAGACGGAAGAAAGGTCTCAGATACACACCCTAACATTACACCTTAAGAGCTGGAAAGAGCAGCAAATAAAACCCCAAACCAGCAGAAGACAGGAAATAAAAAAGATTAGAGCAGAAATCAATGCTATCTAAACCAAAAAAAAAAAAAAAAAAAAAAACCCACAAAAAACAATAAACAGTAGAAGAGATCAATGAAACCAGCAGCTGGTTCTTTGAAAGAATTCACAAAATTGATAACCCCCTAGCCAGTCTTATTCAAAAAGAAAAAGGAAAGGACCCAAATGAATAAACTCAAGAATGAAAGAGGAGAGATCACAACCAACACAGCAGAAATACAAACAATAATAAGAGAATATTGTGAGCAATTATACGCCATTAAATGGGCAATCTGGAAGAAATGGACAAATTCCTAGAAACATATAAACTACCAAAATTGAAACAGGAAGAAATAGAAAATTTTAACAGGCCCATAACCAGTAAAGAAATCAAATACTAATTCGATCAAAAATCCCTCCAAAAACAAGAGTCCAGGGCCAGATGGCTTTCCAGGGGAATTCTACCAAACATTTAAAGAAGAATTAACACTTATTCTTTTGAAGCTGTTCCAAAAAATAGAAATGGAAGGAAAACGTCAAAACTCATTCTATGAAGCCAGCATTATCTTGATTCCAAAACCAGACAAAGACCCCACTAAAAAGGAGAACTACAGACCAATTTCCCTGATGAACATGGATGCAAAAATCCTCAACAAGATACTAGCCAACTGGATCCAACAATACATTACAAGAATTATTCACCATGACCAAGTAGTATTTATAACTGGGATGCCCAGCTCATTCAATATCCACAAAACAATAAATGTGATATATCACATCAATAAAAGAAAGGACAAGAGCCACACGATCCTCTCAAGAGATGCAGCGAAAGCATTTCACAAAGTACAGCATCCTTTCTTGATAAAAACCCTCAAAAATGTAGGGATAGAAGGAGCATACCTTGAGATCATAAAAGCCATACATGAAAGACCCACCGCTAATATCATCCTCAATGGGGAAAAACTGATACCTTTCCCCTTAAAGTCAGGAACAGGTCAGGGATGTCCACTCTTGCCACTGTTATCTAACATAGTATTGGAAGTCTTAGCTTCAGCAATCTGACAACACAAAGGAATAAAAGGTATCCAAATCGGCCAGGAGGAAGTCAAACTTTCACTCTTCACAAATGACATGACACTCTATGGAAAACCCAAAAGATTCCACCAAAAAACTGCTAAAATTGATCCTTGAATTCAGCAAAGTCACAGGATATAAAATCAATGTACAGATTTCGGTTGCATTCCTATACGACAATAATGAAGCAACAGAAAAAGAAATCAAGGAATTGATACCATTTACAATTGCACCAAAATCCATAAAATATCTAGGAATAAACCTAACCAAAGAGATGAATAATCTACACATGAAAAATATAGAAAGCTTATAAAGAAATTGAAGAAGACACAAAAAAAAGGAAAAATATTCCATGCTCCTGGATAGGAAGAACAAGTATTTCAAAATGTCAATACCACCCAAAGCAATCTATATATTCAATGCAATACCTATCAAAATAGCCCCAGCATTGTTCACAGAGCTAGAACAAAAATCCTAAAATTTGTATGGAACCAAAAAAGATCCCGAATAGTCAAAGAAATCTTGAAAAAGAAAACCAAAACTGGAGGCATCACAATCCTGGACTTCAAGCTGTATTACAAAGCTATAATCATCAAGACAGTATGGTACGGGCACATAAACAGATACTCAGATCAATGGAACAGAGTAGAGAACCCAGAAATGGACCCACAAACATATGGCCAACTAATCTTTGACAAAGCAGGAAAAAATATCCAGTGGAATAAAGATAGTCTCTTCAGCAAGTGGTGCTGGGAAAACTGGACAGCGATATGCAGAACAATGAACCTGGGCCACTTTCTTACACCATACACAAAAATAAACTCAAAATGGATGAAAGACCTCAATGTAAGACAGGAAGCCTCAAAATCCTCGAGGAGAAAGCAGGCAAAAACCTCTTTGACCTTGGCCACAGCAACTTCTTACCCAACATGTCTCCAGAGGCAAGGAAAACAAAAGCAAAAATGAACTATTGGGATCTCATCAAAATGAAAAGCTTCTGCACAGCAAAGGAAACAATCAGCAAAACTAAAAGGCAACCGACGGAATGGGAGAAGATATTTGCAAACGACATATCAGATAAAGGGTTAGTATCCAAAATCTATAAAGAACTTATGAAATTCAATGCCTCCAAAACAAATAATCCAGTGAAGAAATGGGCAAAAGACATGAACAAACACTTCTCCAAAAAAGGCATCCAGATGGCCAACCAACACATGAAAAAATGCTCAACATCACTCATCATCAGGAAAATACAAATCAAACCACATTGAGATACCACCTCACACCAGTCAGAATGGCTAACATTAACAACTCAGGCAACAACAGATGTTGGGAGGATGTGGAGAAAGAGAATCTCTTTTGCACTGCTAGTGGTAATGCAAGCTGGGGCAGCCACTCTGGAAAACAGTACGGAGGTTCCTCAAAAAATTAAAAATAGAACTACCCTACAGCCCAGCAACTGCACTACTAGGTATTTATCCAAGGGATACAGGTGTGCTGTTTCAAAGGGACACGTGCACCCCAATGTTTACAGCAGCACTATCAACAATAGCCCAAGTAAGGAAAGAGCCCAAATGTCCATCAACGGATGAATGGATAAAGATGATGTGGTATATATATGTGTATATATACATATATATATGTATATATATATATATATATATGTATATATACATACAGTGGAGTATTACTTGGCCACCAAAAAGAATGAAATCTTGCCATTTGCAACTACGTGGATGGAACTAGAGGGTATTATGCTAAGCAAAACTAGTCAGTCAGAGAAAGGCAAATTTCATATGACTTCACTCATATGAGGAATTTAAGATATAAAACATAAACATAAGGAAAGGAAGCAAAAATAATATAAAAACATGGAAGGGGAGAAAACATAAGACACTCTTAAATACAGACAACAAAAGAGGGTTGCTGGAGGGGTTGTGGGAGGGGGGATGGGCTAAATGGGTAAGGGGCATTAAGGAATCTACTCTTGAAATCATTGTTGCACTATATGCTAACTAACTTTGGATGTAAATTAAAAAATAAATAAATTTAAAAAGAAAAAACAGTGTTGAGGGGGCAAAGACTACAAATTATGCCATACAAAATAAACCTATAACTCTGTTTTGGATAGAAGAAAGAAGAATGAAGAAAGAGGAAAGAAGGAGGAGGAGGAGGAGAAGGAGGAGAGGAAGAAGGAGAGGAAGAAGAGGAAGAGGAGGAAGAAGAAGGAGGAGGGGGAGGAGAAGGAGGAGAAGAAGAAGAGGAAGAAGGAGAAAATAATCAGAATACTGGTTATTTGGGAAGACAAGAATAGTGATTGAGATGGGGTGCCAAGATAAGTGCTGAGATACTTGATGTGCTCCATATCTTCACCCAGTAGTTCTATGGGTATTTGTGACAATTTAGTTCACTAAACTTTTGTATTGTGTACTTTTCTGTATGGTTGTAATACTTAACAATAAAAAGTACCTTCTATGAAGTATTGCTAAGTACTATTATTATTAGTATTCATGATTAAATTTTTCTAATAACAAAACACAGAAAACTGAGATCAAATATTTCTTCTCTCATCCCTATGGGTGATTTTTCTCAAGGTCACCTTTGAGGAATTTAAGATACAAAACATGAACATAAGAAAAGGAAGCAAAAATATCTGGCATATCAGATGTCAGGTCTGTGATCCTATGAGATCATGGTCACAAAGACATTGTTTGCCAGAAAAAGAAAAATTCCTACTTCCCAGTGTAGAATTCAGAGAAGTCTGTTTTATTTTGCCCCAGATAGCTTTAAAACAATGAGCATTAATACACAAGAAGATAGTGCAAAGAAGCACCCGAGCGACAATAGTCTGCCTTGTTTGGTTTTGATGATCTTTGGAAACTCCTCAAATAGATGATTTTTATTCATTCTGTCTCATCAAGAACTACCCTATATAAACCTGCCATTCATTGCTATAAAGGGAGATACTATTCTATTATTTCATGTACAAATTACCCACTTAGCCCAGTGAAGATGTTTGTTTCAAAACCTTTGAAGGTTAACCTATTGTTAGATGGGAGCTTGTTGAAAATCTGAAGTCATTTATCTTTTCATCTACTTGCTAAAAATCCTTGTCTCTGAACAACTCAAATTTCACAAATAACTGAGGTTTGTAGGTAAGCAGAGGGACCTGAAAGATGTCATACTGGGGATGCAATAGCAGATCAGTTACAGCAGTAGCTATAATTCAATCAAGGTACAAAATTGAAGAAAAAAAGCTCTTCCCCTTTTTCTAGAGCAAGTGTAAAATTCTGATCACAAATATAGTTTAGAACTTCTAACACAGAAAACTTTTGCAATAGGAAATTGAAAGTTCTGGGTTTATGTGGACATATTATATATACATATACACTTATGTGGGTTTATACATAAACCCAGAACTTTCAGTCACCTATTATAAAAAGTTTTTACCAGTCTGTGTGGTTGTTACTAAGTGGCGTTTTTCTTTAAGGCATTCAATATGGCTTTCCTCTAAAAGAGGTAATCAGGCCTCACATTAATGCCTACAAAATCCAGAATTAATTGCCTTCTTCAAAATAGAAGTCCTGAAAATATTCACATTTTTTCATCATGGGTTAACTTCATTACCAAATTTTAACAACTCCAGGATGCTGAGGAAGTTTTCTTGAATTGTTTCTTGCTTGTGATCACCTTCTTCAGTTTGCCTTTCACTCACTTTTGCAAAGATCTGCTGTCTGCTTTTTTCTGAAGAAATGATTATGGAAATCATTACATAGACTCACTAAAGCTACGTTTTGTTTAGTTAGAAATGTTTAGAAAGTGGAGATAAGTGACCATGTTTCAAAAATGTAAATGCAATTGAAGAGAATCCCTCTGTAGAGCAGAGTCTATATTGCCAATGGATAGGCATGTACTTTACCAGCCATTTGGCACATGTATGGGAAACATGTTAAGACTGCATGCACTGGAGTGCAATTTCAGTGAGTTCCTGGAGTTACGGAAAAGTACTGAGAGAAACCCTTTCCCCAATAAATGTAAAAAAAATAGGTTTCACTCATGTGCTCAATCAACAAATATTTATTGGACATCTATTAAATGAAAGCCACTGGTGCATAAGGCTAAATTGGTGAAAAGTGTTGCAGTAGTCCAGTGAAAGAAAAATAGGAAGAGCTATACAAAATTAATACCAAATTAAGCTTATACTTAAAAACAGATAACATTTTCCTTTGCAATATATACAAATATCAAATCATAATGTATACCTGAAACTAATATAATGTCATGTCAATTCTATCTACAAAAAAACCATTTTCCTTTGAAAATAGCAGAAACAAGATACCCATGAGACATGTTCTTGATTCTCTCCATTACTGTCATCAGAAGTAAAGCAAACTGTAGGCCTATTTCTCTAGAGGTCATTATCTTGAAGTACAGATAGTCACAGATGAAGTTAATTACCTGTACTTGCACTAGGCTTACTTCAAATTATCTTGACTTTGATGGAAACCATTAAAGAAACTCATCCTTTAATAACAATTCTTGAGATTCCACGGCCTTTTAAGAAAACTGAGGAAGTAGAAGACATTTCTTTTTTTTAATGCTTATTTTTGAGACAGAGAGAGAGAGAGAGAGAGAGAGAGAGAGAGAGAAGGAGCAAGCAAGCATGAGCAGGGAAGGGGCAGAGAGAGACAGAGACATGGAATCCAAAGGAAGCTCCAGGCTCTGAACTGTCAGCACAGAGCCCGATGCAGGGCCTGAATTCATGAGCAGTGAGATCATGACCTGAGCCAAAGTCAGATACACAACGACTGAGCCACCCAAGCACCCCAGGAGACATCTCTATCACATTGAAGAGTTGGAAAACTTCTATTTCAGAATACTGCAAAATAGTATCTCTATTATGTAGGATGCTATAGCCTAAGGGATGATGCAAATGCATTAATAATTACTATAATGTGTGTATTATACTGAGATAAAACTGGTTTAAATATAGCTCAACAAAATACATTTAAGTAGGTAGCAACCAGAAGATGGATTTTTTTCCTTAAATCATTAAAACAGGACACCATATTTGTCATACCTAAATAGATACCATCTCAGTGTTACCATACACATAATTAACATTACCTCAAAAAGTGAAATAAACATAAAATAATAATTCTTAATTTCCTGAGGGACAAAAATGAGATATTTATAAATTTCACTTTTTCTTGTTTATGAAATTTGGTCTTCATTTTACTAAATGTACAGATATAAGCTATAAAATTTCCTCTATGTATAGCAACAAAAATTTAAAACACAAAAAGCT
>NW_026058872.1:0-13845 GCF_023721935.1 Panthera uncia | reverse complement strand
TGACCTGAGCCGAAGTCAGCCGCTCAACCGACTGAGCCACCCAGGCGCCCCTAAAATACATTTTAATTGTACCATATTGTACAGAAATCATTATAGCAGATATCTTTTAATAGATCTGTATGAATACATATAAAGTATGACAAAATGTTACATAAATAACAGCATAAATGAATTTTCTGTAAGTGTTGGCAGTAAGCAGCTAGACCAGTGTTTTTTGCCTCCAAAACTACCTATTCATGTGAGAATTTCATAGTATATCATAGATGTCACTAGAACCTTTGTTCAGCAAACTGACATTAGAATCACCATAAACTATTTTAAAGAAAAAGAAAGTAAAAAGACAATGAAAATATTTGAAAATTGTATTTTGATAAGGTACTTGTATGCAGAATATATAAAAACTCTCATAACTCAATAATAATAAAAAAATAACCCCACTAAAGGTGGGCAAAATATAGAACAGGCATCTCTCTAAAGACATGAATGGCTACTAAATTAATTAAAAGATGTTCAACATCATTATTCATCAGGGAAATTTAAATCAAAGCCAGTACACACCCACAAGAATGGGTATAATGAAAAAAAAATGAAGTTTGGTAAATAAGCAGTATAATTAAAAAATAATCCATGAGTCAAAGAGGAATTGCAATGGAGATTATGAAATATTTTTACTAGTCATCAATGAAAATATGATCTATCACAACTTGTGAGATGCACCTAAATACTTTGCCTCAGTGGAAAATTTATTCTGTTCAAAACCACATATATTAGAAAAGAAGACCGAAAATCTGATATACACATCCATCCTCAAGAATATGACAAAAAAACAACAAATTATCCTCAAAATGGAGAATAGAAAAGAGAAGAAAGTAGTAAAATAGAAAACAAAAAGCACAGTGAAAATGATCAACAATGCCAGAAACTGATTCTTTGAAAAGACTAATAAAATTGTTATATTCCTGTTGAGATTGACTTTGAGAAAAAAATGAGAGAAAAAAGGCAAAAGTAGTCAATATCAGGAATGAAGAAAGGGACATCATTATAGATCCTGCTATATTAAAAAGATAATTGCAGGATTTTATGAATAATGTTATGTCTAAAATTTTGTTTAGATTAAATGGACAAATTCCTTTAAAAAAATCAAAACACTAAAACTGATTTAAGAAGGATTATATTTGAATAGTCCTATCACTATTTTAAAAAATGAATTTGTAATTGAAAACCTTCCCACAATGAAAACTGCAGGCCCAGATGGCTTTACAACTCTTATAATACTATCCCAGAAAACAGATAGTTCCTAATTCATTTTTGGAGGCTGGCTTAGTCTTAATACCAAAACCCGATAAAGCCTTTGCAAGAATGAAAATTTATACTCAATTTAATTAATAAGCAAAAATATCAAACACAATATTAGCAAATCAAATCTACCAATATATGAAAAGGTTAACATGTAAAAAACAAGTTGAATTTATTCCAGGAGTACAAGGTTAAATTACAACTTAAAAATCAATCAACATAAATTAGCTGCATCAACATAATAAAGGAAAAAGGAATATGATCAAAATATTGCAGAAAACCTTTTGATAAATTTCAACATCCATTCAGGATTAAACCTCTTGAATTAGAAATTAAAGTTAACTTTGTTAATCTGTTAAATAGCACCTTAAAAAAAGGAACACTAACTAATAGAAAACATATGTAATGGTGGAATGTTAAAACCTTTCCCTCTTTAGTGATAAAGAAGACAATAGTGCCATTATCACCACTTCTATTCAGTTTCAAATGGGTGATCCTATCCAGTGTACTAATAACTCAAGGAAAAATAAAAAGTATAAGAATTGTGACAAAATAAAAATATTATTTTCCATGGATGATATGATTAAATATGCAGGAAATTCAAAAGAATTTATCACTAAATTATTAGAATAAGACAGTGACTTTTAGCAAGGTTGCTGAGTAGAGTACATGGTGAAAATATGAAAATCAAATGAATTTTATACATCAGCAAGAATCAAAAAATAAAAAATTTTAAATGATATGTACTCATTAACAAAAGCACCAAAAAATTCAAATACCTAGAGACAAATATTTTTAAATCTGTGGATCAATCTCAACACAGAAAACTATGAATGTTATTGAGAAAAATCAAATAAATAGAATATATGTTCATGAACTAGAAGGCTCAATATGATAAAGATGCCAATTCTCTCCAAATGTATTCATAGATTTCGCTCAATACATTTAAAAATCCTAACAGGTTTCAAACGGAATTTCACTAAATGATTTTTAAATTATGTAGGAATGCAAAAGCAAAAACAGCCAAGATACTTTTGAAGAACAATAACTTGAAGGAATACACTCTAGTGGATAGCAAAACTTCATGGTAAAGCTACAGTATCTAAAACAATGAGGTGTATTTGTCAGATAGAAAAATAGACCAATAGAATAGAATAGAGCCCCAAAACAAAGCCACACAAATTTGGATAGGTGATAGGACAAGTAGTGATGCATACCAATGGGGAAAAGACCATCTTTTCAATAAATGGTGCTGAATTAGTTGGAAACCTAAATGGAATTTTTAAAAATCTCAATGTCTACCTCAATTGTACACAAAAATCAATTCCAGATGGAAAATAGTTGCAAAATTAACAAGAAAACCAAAAAAGTTTATAGAAGAGAATATGAGACATCATTATGATATTAAGGTATGGAAAAATTTCTTAAACAGGACAGAAAAAATGCATATTCATCAAGGAAATCATTGATAAATTGGACATTATTAAAATTAAGAATTTGTTTATTAAAAGACACCATTAAATGAGTGAAAAGCAAGCCTCAGCAGAAGGTACTGTGCTTGTATATAGAATATATAAAGAACTATAAATTAGTAAGACAGAAAACTCAACAGAAAATTAGGTGAAAGACATGGAATAGAAACTTCACAAATACTATACCAATTAGGAAATAAGCATCTGAGAAGGTGTTCAACCACATTAAGACATTAATAAAATGCAAATTATAGCCACAGTGAAACACCATTTTATACCCACCACCGTGACAAAAAATAAAAAGAGAGACCATACCAAGCTTGTGGGGCATTGTGAACTCCCTTAGATTCCCATTGCGCTGGTGGGTGTGTAAATTAATGCAAATACTTTGGAAACAGTTTGGTATTATTTATTAATGTGAAAACTCTTATTAATGTGTACACTCTTTAACACAGTAATTCCACTTCTAGATATATCGTGTGCACCAAGAGACACGCACACAAATGTTATAGTAGCATCATTCTTAAGAATCCAAATTAGGAAGCAATCCAAATGCCCACTTCCAGAAGAATGAATAACTTGTGTCATATTTGTACAATGGAGTAATGAAAATGAACAAAATGAAACTACAGGAGTAATTTAGCAATAGGGGTACATTTCAAAAACACAATATTAAATAAAAAAAAATAAAAGAAGAATACATACACTATGATTCTATTTATAAGTCTCCAGGTAGGCAAAATTAATTTATAAGAAAATAAATTGTAAGAAAATAAAATAATCAGGGGGAGGGGCCAATGGAGGAACAGTATGGAAGTTTTTTTTGAGACTCTTGTCCCTGAAATTCAGACAGATCAACACTAAACCTACACCCCTAGAAAAATGACTTGAGAATTAACACAACAATCTGCACAACATGAACCACAGAACTTCAGCAGGCACATGGCATGGAGAGGTGAACTGGGGGAGACAGAAGCTGCAGAAGTCAGGGAGCTGTTTTTGCTTGCAGAGAGAGGATGGAGACAGGGAGAATATGGGAAAAGCAGCACCTCCCAAAGAAGCTGGAGAGAAAGAAGAAGAGTGGAAATGGCCACTGAATAAAAAGGGACTGAACAAAAAAGGGAGAAAGGAGAAAGAAGACGGTTTAAATTCCATTAATATTCTGTAAACAGGGGAATGCAGAGTCTGAAACTCCTTATTTAATACCTGGTGGTGCTCTAGTGGGAAGGGCAAATCCCTGGGAGCAGAGAGCAAGGTCTGAGGGGTCCTCAGGCCACATGGAGAGAGGCAGTTTCCCTGCTGGGAGGACATTTGGTAGAGGCTGTGCAGCTTCCCCACAGGCAAACCCCAGAGGATGGCCACATTTGCTGGTATTGGAACGAGGAAGTTAAGGGTGAAGCCTAGAGCCAAATGTGTTATGATTTTCCATAATCCCTGAAATGTGGCTGCTACATAATTTTTTCTGGGGCAGGCTGGTGCCCAGCCATAGCCTCTGGGTAGTGGCAGTGGCATGGTCTCACGAACATTCCTGGAGGTGGGCAGGCACCCTGCCATTGCTAAGCAAGACCCTCCCTCAAAGGGTCAGAACAAGTCAAAGCCAAAGTCCCTCAAAAGTGAGGGATTGGGAAACACTGCCCCATCTGAGATAAAACTGAGGAGGGAGGTGCTGCCTGGCAGCCTGACAGCGTGGTCACAGACAGTGTAGAGGCAGGGAGTGGACAGAAGCTGGAGACAAAGGAGTGCTAGATTGCCAGTTGAGGAGAGCACACAGTTCTGCTACTAGAGACTAGGTAGCTGGGTGATGCCATTTTCACCCCTCCCGTGCATATGCATACACACCTACATGCGCCACAACAATCCACCCCAGTAAGCTAAGCAGCGCCATCTAGTGGAGGACAGAGCCATTACACTAAGCCCCACCCAACTGGGCCAACCGCGCTCTTGAGAAAACCACGAGTCTCTCCACCTGCTTAGTTTACAAGACTGTAAAGTGCTTCACAGTTTGACTTCAGGGGAATCTGGATATAATTTCAATCATATTTCATTTTATTCAAGTGGTCTATCTATTCAATTCTTTTTTCTTTTTTTCTTATTCTTGAATACAGAAAGGAAAAAAATTTATTTTTATGTTCCATTGTTATTAAAAAGATTTTTCTTTACTTTTTTCTACTATATTTTTTACCTTTTTGTAAATATTTTAAAATTCTATTTTACTTCCATCATTTCATTCTATTCTATTATATTCATTTTTTCAAATTTTCAAACATTTTCCCTTTTTTTCTTTTTTTCCTTTTTTTCTTTTCTTATCTTTCTCTTTTTTCTCTAATCTATCAAGCTTCTTTCGACAACCAGTTCAAAACACACCTAGGATCTAGCATCCTTTATTTAATTTTTTTCTGTTGTTTTTAATTTTTAAAAAATTTTTTGTTTATTTATTTTTGAGGGACAGAGACACAGAACCTGAGCAGGGAGGGGCAGAACCTGAGAAGGGAGGGGCAAATTCACACAGAATTTGAAGAAGGCTCCAGGTTCTGAGCTGTTAGCACAGTGCTCAACATGGGGCTCAAACCCACGAACTGCGAGATCATGACCTGAGTTGAAGCCAGACACTCAACTGATTAAGCCAACCAGGTGCTCCTTTAATTTCTTAATATTAATTTTTATTTTTCTTTACTTTATTAATTCCTTTTCTTCCTTCAAAATGACAAAATGAAGGAATTCACCACAAAAGAAAGAACAGGAAGTAATGACAGGGACTTAATCAACACAGATATGGGCAAGATGTCTGACCCAGAATTTAGAATCACTATAATAAGAATACTAGCTGGGGTTGAAAATTGATTAGAATCCCTTCCTACAAGGTAAAAGTAAAAGCAAGTAGGGATGAAATTAAAAATGCTATAACTGAGCTGCAATCTCGAATGAATGCCATGGCGGCAAGTATGAATGAAGCAGAGCAGTGTATCAGCGATATAGAGGACAAACTTATGGAGAATATGAAGCAGAAAAAAAAAAGAGGGAGACAAAGGCAAAAGAACAAAATATAAGAATTAGAGAACTCATGATTCATTAAAAAGGAATAACATCAGAATCATAGGGGTCCCAGAAGATGAAGAGAGAGAAAAAGGGGTAGACCGTTTATGTGAGCAAATCATAGCAGAAAATACTCCTAACCTGGGGAAAGACACAGACATCAAAATCCAGGAAGCACAGAGAAATCCCTGTAGACTCAACAAAACCAACCAGGCACCACCAACCAACCAGGCACCACCAACAAGGCATATTATATTCAAATTCACAAAATACTCAGGCAAGGAAAGAATCATGAAAGAAGCAAGGGAAAAAAAGCCCTTAACCTACAAGGGAAGATATATCAGGTTTGCAGCAGACCTATCCATAGAAACCTAGCAGGCTAGAAAGGAGTGGCAGGATACATTCAATGTGCTGAATCAGAAAAATATTCAACCAAGAATTCTTTCTCCAGCAAGGCTGTCATTCAAAATAGAAGGAGACATAAAAAGTTTCCCAAACAAAAATTGAAGGAGTTCATGACCACTAAACCACCCCTGCAAGAAACTTTAAGGAGGACTCTCTGAGGAGAGAAAAGATGAAAAAAAAAAAGACCAAAAGCAACAAAGACTAGAAAGGACCAGAGAACACCACCAGAAACTCCAACGCTACAGGCAACATAATGGCAATAAATTCATATCTTTCAGTACTCACTCTGAATGTCAATGGACTAAATGCTCCAATCAAAAGACATAGGGTAACAGAATTGATAAAAAAAAAAACCAAGATCCATCTATATGCTATTTACAAGAGACCCATTTTAGACCTAAAGACACCTTCAGATTGAAAGTAAGGGGATGGAGAACCATCTATCATGCTAATGGTCAACAAAAGAAAGCTGGAGTGGCCATACTGATATCAGACAATCTAGATTTTTAAAAAATTATAACAAGAGATGAAGAAGGGCATTATATCATAATTAAGGGGTCTATCCACCAAGAAGATCTACCAATTGTAAACATTTATGCTCCAAATGTGAAACATCCAAATATATAAACCAATTAATCACAAACATAAAGAAACTCATTGATAATAATACATAGTAGGGGACTTCAACATCCCACTTACAACAATGGACAGATCATCTAAACAGGAAATCAACATGGAAACAATGGCTTTGAATGACACACTGGACCGGATGGACTTAACAGATATATTCACAATATTTCATCCTAAACTAGCGAAATACAAATTCTTCTCAAGTGTACATGGAATTTTCTCCAGAATAGATCACATATTGGAACACATATCAGCCCTCAACAAGTACAAAAAGATTAGTATCATACTGTGCATATTTTCAGACCACCAGAAACTCAAAATCAACCACTAGAAAAAATTTGGAAAGATAGCAAATACTTGGAGACTGAAGAACATCCTACTAAAGAATGAATGGGCTAACCAAGAAGTTAAAGAGGAAATTAAAAAGTACATAGAAGCCAATGAAAATGATAACATAACAACCCAAAACCTCTGGGACACAGCAAAGGTGGTCATAAGAAGAAAATATATAGCAATCCAGGCCTTCCTAAAGACGGAAGAAAGGTCTCAGATACACACCCTAACATTACACCTTAAGAGCTGGAAAGAGCAGCAAATAAAACCCCAAACCAGCAGAAGACAGGAAATAAAAAAGATTAGAGCAGAAATCAATGCTATCTAAACCAAAAAAAAAAAAAAAAAAAAAAACCCACAAAAAACAATAAACAGTAGAAGAGATCAATGAAACCAGCAGCTGGTTCTTTGAAAGAATTCACAAAATTGATAACCCCCTAGCCAGTCTTATTCAAAAAGAAAAAGGAAAGGACCCAAATGAATAAACTCAAGAATGAAAGAGGAGAGATCACAACCAACACAGCAGAAATACAAACAATAATAAGAGAATATTGTGAGCAATTATACGCCATTAAATGGGCAATCTGGAAGAAATGGACAAATTCCTAGAAACATATAAACTACCAAAATTGAAACAGGAAGAAATAGAAAATTTTAACAGGCCCATAACCAGTAAAGAAATCAAATACTAATTCGATCAAAAATCCCTCCAAAAACAAGAGTCCAGGGCCAGATGGCTTTCCAGGGGAATTCTACCAAACATTTAAAGAAGAATTAACACTTATTCTTTTGAAGCTGTTCCAAAAAATAGAAATGGAAGGAAAACGTCAAAACTCATTCTATGAAGCCAGCATTATCTTGATTCCAAAACCAGACAAAGACCCCACTAAAAAGGAGAACTACAGACCAATTTCCCTGATGAACATGGATGCAAAAATCCTCAACAAGATACTAGCCAACTGGATCCAACAATACATTACAAGAATTATTCACCATGACCAAGTAGTATTTATAACTGGGATGCCCAGCTCATTCAATATCCACAAAACAATAAATGTGATATATCACATCAATAAAAGAAAGGACAAGAGCCACACGATCCTCTCAAGAGATGCAGCGAAAGCATTTCACAAAGTACAGCATCCTTTCTTGATAAAAACCCTCAAAAATGTAGGGATAGAAGGAGCATACCTTGAGATCATAAAAGCCATACATGAAAGACCCACCGCTAATATCATCCTCAATGGGGAAAAACTGATACCTTTCCCCTTAAAGTCAGGAACAGGTCAGGGATGTCCACTCTTGCCACTGTTATCTAACATAGTATTGGAAGTCTTAGCTTCAGCAATCTGACAACACAAAGGAATAAAAGGTATCCAAATCGGCCAGGAGGAAGTCAAACTTTCACTCTTCACAAATGACATGACACTCTATGGAAAACCCAAAAGATTCCACCAAAAAACTGCTAAAATTGATCCTTGAATTCAGCAAAGTCACAGGATATAAAATCAATGTACAGATTTCGGTTGCATTCCTATACGACAATAATGAAGCAACAGAAAAAGAAATCAAGGAATTGATACCATTTACAATTGCACCAAAATCCATAAAATATCTAGGAATAAACCTAACCAAAGAGATGAATAATCTACACATGAAAAATATAGAAAGCTTATAAAGAAATTGAAGAAGACACAAAAAAAAGGAAAAATATTCCATGCTCCTGGATAGGAAGAACAAGTATTTCAAAATGTCAATACCACCCAAAGCAATCTATATATTCAATGCAATACCTATCAAAATAGCCCCAGCATTGTTCACAGAGCTAGAACAAAAATCCTAAAATTTGTATGGAACCAAAAAAGATCCCGAATAGTCAAAGAAATCTTGAAAAAGAAAACCAAAACTGGAGGCATCACAATCCTGGACTTCAAGCTGTATTACAAAGCTATAATCATCAAGACAGTATGGTACGGGCACATAAACAGATACTCAGATCAATGGAACAGAGTAGAGAACCCAGAAATGGACCCACAAACATATGGCCAACTAATCTTTGACAAAGCAGGAAAAAATATCCAGTGGAATAAAGATAGTCTCTTCAGCAAGTGGTGCTGGGAAAACTGGACAGCGATATGCAGAACAATGAACCTGGGCCACTTTCTTACACCATACACAAAAATAAACTCAAAATGGATGAAAGACCTCAATGTAAGACAGGAAGCCTCAAAATCCTCGAGGAGAAAGCAGGCAAAAACCTCTTTGACCTTGGCCACAGCAACTTCTTACCCAACATGTCTCCAGAGGCAAGGAAAACAAAAGCAAAAATGAACTATTGGGATCTCATCAAAATGAAAAGCTTCTGCACAGCAAAGGAAACAATCAGCAAAACTAAAAGGCAACCGACGGAATGGGAGAAGATATTTGCAAACGACATATCAGATAAAGGGTTAGTATCCAAAATCTATAAAGAACTTATGAAATTCAATGCCTCCAAAACAAATAATCCAGTGAAGAAATGGGCAAAAGACATGAACAAACACTTCTCCAAAAAAGGCATCCAGATGGCCAACCAACACATGAAAAAATGCTCAACATCACTCATCATCAGGAAAATACAAATCAAACCACATTGAGATACCACCTCACACCAGTCAGAATGGCTAACATTAACAACTCAGGCAACAACAGATGTTGGGAGGATGTGGAGAAAGAGAATCTCTTTTGCACTGCTAGTGGTAATGCAAGCTGGGGCAGCCACTCTGGAAAACAGTACGGAGGTTCCTCAAAAAATTAAAAATAGAACTACCCTACAGCCCAGCAACTGCACTACTAGGTATTTATCCAAGGGATACAGGTGTGCTGTTTCAAAGGGACACGTGCACCCCAATGTTTACAGCAGCACTATCAACAATAGCCCAAGTAAGGAAAGAGCCCAAATGTCCATCAACGGATGAATGGATAAAGATGATGTGGTATATATATGTGTATATATACATATATATATGTATATATATATATATATATATATATGTATATATACATACAGTGGAGTATTACTTGGCCACCAAAAAGAATGAAATCTTGCCATTTGCAACTACGTGGATGGAACTAGAGGGTATTATGCTAAGCAAAACTAGTCAGTCAGAGAAAGGCAAATTTCATATGACTTCACTCATATGAGGAATTTAAGATATAAAACATAAACATAAGGAAAGGAAGCAAAAATAATATAAAAACATGGAAGGGGAGAAAACATAAGACACTCTTAAATACAGACAACAAAAGAGGGTTGCTGGAGGGGTTGTGGGAGGGGGGATGGGCTAAATGGGTAAGGGGCATTAAGGAATCTACTCTTGAAATCATTGTTGCACTATATGCTAACTAACTTTGGATGTAAATTAAAAAATAAATAAATTTAAAAAGAAAAAACAGTGTTGAGGGGGCAAAGACTACAAATTATGCCATACAAAATAAACCTATAACTCTGTTTTGGATAGAAGAAAGAAGAATGAAGAAAGAGGAAAGAAGGAGGAGGAGGAGGAGAAGGAGGAGAGGAAGAAGGAGAGGAAGAAGAGGAAGAGGAGGAAGAAGAAGGAGGAGGGGGAGGAGAAGGAGGAGAAGAAGAAGAGGAAGAAGGAGAAAATAATCAGAATACTGGTTATTTGGGAAGACAAGAATAGTGATTGAGATGGGGTGCCAAGATAAGTGCTGAGATATTGATGTGCTCCATATCTTCACCCAGTAGTTCTATGGGTATTTGTGACAATTTAGTTCACTAAACTTTTGTATTGTGTACTTTTCTGTATGGTTGTAATACTTAACAATAAAAAGTACCTTCTATGAAGTATTGCTAAGTACTATTATTATTAGTATTCATGATTAAATTTTTCTAATAACAAAACACAGAAAACTGAGATCAAATATTTCTTCTCTCATCCCTATGGGTGATTTTTCTCAAGGTCACCTTTGAGGAATTTAAGATACAAAACATGAACATAAGAAAAGGAAGCAAAAATATCTGGCATATCAGATGTCAGGTCTGTGATCCTATGAGATCATGGTCACAAAGACATTGTTTGCCAGAAAAAGAAAAATTCCTACTTCCCAGTGTAGAATTCAGAGAAGTCTGTTTTATTTTGCCCCAGATAGCTTTAAAACAATGAGCATTAATACACAAGAAGATAGTGCAAAGAAGCACCCGAGCGACAATAGTCTGCCTTGTTTGGTTTTGATGATCTTTGGAAACTCCTCAAATAGATGATTTTTATTCATTCTGTCTCATCAAGAACTACCCTATATAAACCTGCCATTCATTGCTATAAAGGGAGATACTATTCTATTATTTCATGTACAAATTACCCACTTAGCCCAGTGAAGATGTTTGTTTCAAAACCTTTGAAGGTTAACCTATTGTTAGATGGGAGCTTGTTGAAAATCTGAAGTCATTTATCTTTTCATCTACTTGCTAAAAATCCTTGTCTCTGAACAACTCAAATTTCACAAATAACTGAGGTTTGTAGGTAAGCAGAGGGACCTGAAAGATGTCATACTGGGGATGCAATAGCAGATCAGTTACAGCAGTAGCTATAATTCAATCAAGGTACAAAATTGAAGAAAAAAAGCTCTTCCCCTTTTTCTAGAGCAAGTGTAAAATTCTGATCACAAATATAGTTTAGAACTTCTAACACAGAAAACTTTTGCAATAGGAAATTGAAAGTTCTGGGTTTATGTGGACATATTATATATACATATACACTTATGTGGGTTTATACATAAACCCAGAACTTTCAGTCACCTATTATAAAAAGTTTTTACCAGTCTGTGTGGTTGTTACTAAGTGGCGTTTTTCTTTAAGGCATTCAATATGGCTTTCCTCTAAAAGAGGTAATCAGGCCTCACATTAATGCCTACAAAATCCAGAATTAATTGCCTTCTTCAAAATAGAAGTCCTGAAAATATTCACATTTTTTCATCATGGGTTAACTTCATTACCAAATTTTAACAACTCCAGGATGCTGAGGAAGTTTTCTTGAATTGTTTCTTGCTTGTGATCACCTTCTTCAGTTTGCCTTTCACTCACTTTTGCAAAGATCTGCTGTCTGCTTTTTTCTGAAGAAATGATTATGGAAATCATTACATAGACTCACTAAAGCTACGTTTTGTTTAGTTAGAAATGTTTAGAAAGTGGAGATAAGTGACCATGTTTCAAAAATGTAAATGCAATTGAAGAGAATCCCTCTGTAGAGCAGAGTCTATATTGCCAATGGATAGGCATGTACTTTACCAGCCATTTGGCACATGTATGGGAAACATGTTAAGACTGCATGCACTGGAGTGCAATTTCAGTGAGTTCCTGGAGTTACGGAAAAGTACTGAGAGAAACCCTTTCCCCAATAAATGTAAAAAAAATAGGTTTCACTCATGTGCTCAATCAACAAATATTTATTGGACATCTATTAAATGAAAGCCACTGGTGCATAAGGCTAAATTGGTGAAAAGTGTTGCAGTAGTCCAGTGAAAGAAAAATAGGAAGAGCTATACAAAATTAATACCAAATTAAGCTTATACTTAAAAACAGATAACATTTTCCTTTGCAATATATACAAATATCAAATCATAATGTATACCTGAAACTAATATAATGTCATGTCAATTCTATCTACAAAAAAACCATTTTCCTTTGAAAATAGCAGAAACAAGATACCCATGAGACATGTTCTTGATTCTCTCCATTACTGTCATCAGAAGTAAAGCAAACTGTAGGCCTATTTCTCTAGAGGTCATTATCTTGAAGTACAGATAGTCACAGATGAAGTTAATTACCTGTACTTGCACTAGGCTTACTTCAAATTATCTTGACTTTGATGGAAACCATTAAAGAAACTCATCCTTTAATAACAATTCTTGAGATTCCACGGCCTTTTAAGAAAACTGAGGAAGTAGAAGACATTTCTTTTTTTTAATGCTTATTTTTGAGACAGAGAGAGAGAGAGAGAGAGAGAGAGAGAGAGAGAAGGAGCAAGCAAGCATGAGCAGGGAAGGGGCAGAGAGAGACAGAGACATGGAATCCAAAGGAAGCTCCAGGCTCTGAACTGTCAGCACAGAGCCCGATGCAGGGCCTGAATTCATGAGCAGTGAGATCATGACCTGAGCCAAAGTCAGATACACAACGACTGAGCCACCCAAGCACCCCAGGAGACATCTCTATCACATTGAAGAGTTGGAAAACTTCTATTTCAGAATACTGCAAAATAGTATCTCTATTATGTAGGATGCTATAGCCTAAGGGATGATGCAAATGCATTAATAATTACTATAATGTGTGTATTATACTGAGATAAAACTGGTTTAAATATAGCTCAACAAAATACATTTAAGTAGGTAGCAACCAGAAGATGGATTTTTTTCCTTAAATCATTAAAACAGGACACCATATTTGTCATACCTAAATAGATACCATCTCAGTGTTACCATACACATAATTAACATTACCTCAAAAAGTGAAATAAACATAAAATAATAATTCTTAATTTCCTGAGGGACAAAAATGAGATATTTATAAATTTCACTTTTTCTTGTTTATGAAATTTGGTCTTCATTTTACTAAATGTACAGATATAAGCTACAAAATTTCCTCTATGTATAGCAACAAAAATTTAAAACACAAAAAGCT
>NW_026058871.1:0-13850 GCF_023721935.1 Panthera uncia | reverse complement strand
ATTCATACAGGAGAGAAACCTTACAAATGTAATGAATGTGGCAAAGCCTTTTCTGAGTATTCAAGCCTTACTCGACATAAACAAATCCATTCTGGAGAGAAACCTTATAAATGTAATGATTGTGGGAAAACTTTTAGAGGCAGCTCAAACCTCACCAATCATCAGAGAACTCCTTCTGGGCGGAGATCTTACAAATGTAATGAGTGTGACAAATCCTTTAACTGCATCTCACACCTCACTAGACACCACAGAATCCATACTGGAGAGAAACCATATAAATGTGATGTGTGTGGCAAGGTCTGTAGTCAATATTCAAATCTTATAATTCATCAGAGAGTTCATACAGGAGAGAAGCCTTACAAATGTAGTGAGTGTGGCAAAGCCTTTATGGAGGGTTCAAGCCTTACTCAACATAAGAGAATCCATAGTGGAGAAAAGCCTTACAAATGTAAAGAATGTGGCAAAGCCTTTAACCAGTCCTCTAACCTTGTCATACATCAGATGATTCATACTGGAGAGAAGCCTTACAAATGTAATGAGTGTGGCAAAGCCTTTAATGTGTGTTCAAGCCTTGTCCGGCATCGAAGAATCCATACTGGAGAGAAGCCTTACAAATGCAATGAATGTGGCAAGTCCTTTACTCAATTTGCAAACCTTACTAGACATGAGAAGATGCATACTGAATAGAAACACTGTAAATTCAATACGTGTAGAAATGCTATTGTCCAAAAATCAAGTACTGGGGATCATCAGAGAATCTGTAGTGAAGAGAAACCTCACAAATACAATGTTTATAGTAAAACCTTTAATGTGTGTTCAAGACTTACTCAACATCAAAGAATCCATGCTGAATAGAAACCATATAAAAGTCATGTATTTGCAAAGCTTGTAACGAGGGTTCACGTTTAATTAGACCCCAGAATATGCATCTTTGAAAGAAACCACAAAAAGGTAAAGGGTATGGCAAGGCTTTTATCCAAAGATCAAGCGTATGTAATGTCTCCTACTGGAAAGAAACCATATAAATATAATGAATGTGTTAAACTTTTGTCAGATGTTAAAATGTTTACCTTAGGGGCCATGAGAGAAAACATACAAATGTATTGAAAATGGCAAGGCCTTTAGACAATGGTCTGACTTTTAAGATTCATCAGAGAGTTGATATTGTAGAGAAACCTTAAAAATGAAATGATGTGATAATTTCTTTAACCATTTCTCACAATCAGCTACACATCAGATAATTCATAGTGGAGAAGATAATGTCTAAGTTCTCCTGAAGGATTATTCAATTAAATTCCAAATAATGTTGGGGCGCCTGGGTGGCTTAGTCGGTTGAGCGTCCGACTTCAGCTCAGGTCATGATCTCGCAGTCTGTGGGTTCGAGCCCCACGTGGGGCTCTGGGCTAACAGCTCGGAACCTGGAGCCTGCTTCATATTCTGGGTCTCCCTCTCTCTCTGCCCTCTCTGGCTCATGCTGTCTCTCTCTGTCTCAAAAATAAATAAACACTAAAAAAAAAAAAATTAAAAAAAAATCCAAATGTTAATAGTGATTAGATAAAAAATCAAAATAATACCTATTAATTGGTTATTTAAGTTACAAGGCTATCTGTGAAAAGGTCCTGTTACTTTCCTCTTATTATATAGTTTATTTCAGGTTTCTTGAAAAAGCCAAGTTACTGTTGATTTTCATCCTGAGGTTTGAAATCTGTTCATGTTATACCTTCATTACAATCCTTTCATGTCACCATGAAGATCTCTTGGAAGGGTTTAATAAGATAAAAGGGCAAACTTCATTAGGTGATGTTCATCCATGTCCAGAGTTTCCTGCAAGAACAAGAACCATGAATTTGAGTGACAGTGTGGGTGGCATATAGTGGATGTAAAACTATGATCTCAGTCTTCAAGATCAATGTGTTAAGGACCCTCTTCTCCAGATTTGTTGGTATGGGGCTTTTATAGTGGAACTGAGGAGAGTATTGAATGTGGCTTAAACTTCCCAACCAATGCCAAAGAAAGAGTAGATAGGCTATCTAATCAGCTTACCTAATTGGTAGAAGGGAGGAGGGATGGGAGACTTGAAGCCGTTAATAGTCAAATAATTTAAAAATGAAGTCAGAATGGGGCACCCGGATGATTCAGTCAATTAAGCGTTGGACTCTTGATCTTGGCTCAGGTCATGCTCTTGCAGTTTCTGAGTTTGAGCCCAACATCAGATCTGCACTAACAGTGTAGAGCCTGCCTGGGATTCTGTCTCTTCCTCTCTCTGTCCCTCCCTCCCTCCCTCTCTCAAAATGAATAAACAAAAAATAAAGTCAGACTAATTTAACACTGAATGTTTACTCTTTAAGTTTTTCACTTCTTGGTTGGGAAAGATGAGTTTTCCTCGTGCTAATAATCGCATGTCCTTTTCTGCTGCACATGTAGGATCATTTATATAATATGTTGAAAGTGTTTGTGAAATACTGTTTAGATAAATTGCCTGTGACATTTTTAGGGTAATTTCATGAAAATGAATGTGTAGGAAGTTTTATCAGACAATAGATATGATTTAGGGATTTTACTAGGAAAGCAGTTTTTCAAAGGCTATCAAAATCTCAATTTGGGATTATGGTAACAAGCCTTATGGTTCATGGTTCTTTTTCAACTTTGCTGGAGATTCATTTTAATTTTCTTTTTTTTTTTTAACTTTTTAAATGTTTATATATTTTTAAGAGGAAGAGAGAGACAGAGTGTGAGCAGGGAAGAGATAGAAAGAGAGAGAAACACAGAATCTGAAGCAGGCTCCAGGCTCTGAGCCAACAGCACAGAGACCAACGCAGGGCTAAAACTCACAAACCACGAGATCATGACCTGAGCTGAAGTCAGCTGTTTAACCGACTGAGCCACCCAGGCACCTCTCATGTTGATTTTCTTATAAGTTTTTTTCTTACCACTTTTCCCTTCACATCTTTTAAATCAACTTATATATTTAATTTACATTTTATCCCTTTAGTCAGTAAAAAATTTGGAGGATGTATGACAAAGGGCTTCTGAAACTTTTACAACATAAAAATGAGAGGTACAAAGTGCTTTATGAATGTAAACAAAGAGGGTCTGTCATGTCTTTAGTTCAGTGCAACAATTGCAATGGTACAGGATGATGAACTGGTATCTTGTAATGTGGAGGCAGGAGACCTAGTGCTTCCCTGAAAGTCACACTAGAATTTTAGTTAAAAATATGCTCATTTCACCTGAAAAGTTTCTAAAATACATGCTCTTTCTGCTGTTAAAATTGCTGTCATCATCACTTCTATTGCAATGGAGATTGGGACCCATATCTCCAACGTCTTGCAGGACAGTCAGTCAGAATGTTTTCCTGAATTCAATGCAAATATAATGGATATTTGTTCATTTTATTTATATATAATTCACATGCCATAAAACTGGCACCTTAACTGTGTACAATTAAGTCACTTTGTATTCACAATTTTGTAAAACCTATCAGTACTAACTCCAGAACAATTTCATCACCCCATAAAGCAACCCCATACCCTTTAGCACTTCACACCCCCACCCCTTGGAAATTGCACTGTAATTTCTGTTTCCATGTTTGTCCTTATTCTGGGCATTTCATATAAATGAAATCATACAATATGTGGCCTGTCATGTCTTTTTTCTGTGAAAATGTTTTCAAGACTGATCCATGTTGTAATGGATCATTACATGAGTCCTTTTTATGGCTGAATTGTAGTATTATAAGTGTCCTGAAATATTGTATATGAAATCATTGTATGAAATTCTTTGGACTCCTACTTTTAAGCTATTTAAGTAATGTTGCACTTACAACCTTTTGGGTTTTGGTTTTTGGTGTGTGTGTGTGTGTGTGTGTGTGTGTGTGTGTGTGCGTGTGTGTGCCTGTGTGTGTTTGGTGGACATTCTCCGTTCTCTTGGGTACATGTATTGAGTTGAGATTGTAGTATCATAAGAATCATACACAAGTGTTTCAGTTCCTCCACTTCCTCGTTAACAGTTGTTTTCCACCTTTTTTATTACAGCTACCCCAACAGGTGAAAGTGGTGTCTCACTGTGTTTTTGACTTGCGTTCTCTAATGACTAATGTGTTTCATGTGTTTGTTGGCCATAGGTATATCTTGTTTGGAGAAAAAAAAAAAAAACAAAACTATTCAAGTGCTATACACATTTTTAAATTGAGAAGTTGTTTTTTGTTTTAAGAATAATTTACATATGATAGATATATTATACCCTTATCAGGTATATAATTTGTAAGTATTTTGTGGGTTATCTTTTCACTTTTTTGACAATGTCCTTGACACACAACTTTTAAGTTTTGGTGAAACTTTATTTTGGGAAGGGGTTGCTTGCACTTTTGGTGTTGTATCTAAGAAACCATTGCTTAACTCAAATGTCAGGAAGACTTATACCTATGTTTTCTTCCAAATATTTTATAGTTCTTGCATTAAGTTCTTTGATCTGTTTTGAATTGACTTTTTTAAAAAAAATTTCTTTAACATTTATTCATTTTTGAGAGAGTACAAGCAAGGGAGGGGCGGGGGGGGCACAGAATCTGAAGCAGGCTCTAGGTTCTGAGCTGTCAGCACAAAGCCCAATGTGGGGCCTGAACCCATGAACCATGAGATCATCACCTGAACAAAAGTCGGATGACTAACCGACTGAGCCACCCAGGCGCCTCTGAATTGACCTTTGTATATGGTGTGAGGTAGGGGTCCAACTTCATCCTTCTCCATGTAGACACCCAGTTGTCCCATCTATTCAATGTATATTTTTTAATTTTTTAATGTTTATTTTTGAGAGAGGGAGAGAGAGCATGAGTGGGGTAGGGGCAGAGAGAGAGGGGGGGAGACAGAATCTGAAGCAGGCTCCAGACAGCTGTCAGCACAGGGCCTGACATGGGGCTTGAACTCACAAGCTGTGAGATCAATGACCTGAGCCAAAGTCGGACACCTAACCAACTGAGCCACCCAGGCTCCCCTCCATCTATTCAATGTTTTTAAGCATGCATCAGAGTTCCTTTACTATATTTAAAAAGATCAAAATTGCTCTTTTATTAAGAGAAATGATAAGACCACTGGGCCATGGAATCAATATAGTCAGGCTGGTTGACATTTTTAGACTTTGAAAATACATAAATAGTAGTATTCTGAGGGACTGTAGTGATCAGTGTTTGGTCAGGGAAATATATACATAAAATTATTTAAGAGTAAGAATTGTATAAATTAAGGCAAGATTTTGGAAGGAGTTTGAGCAGTGAAATGTGTGAAAGACTGGTAGATCATAGGAACAGTTACTAACAGTTACATCTTAAAGCTCCACAGTGGGTGGAGAAGCCAAAAACCATGCATATATCTGAGAAATTACTGCCTCTGGTTGCCTTAAATATGTAGTTAGAGCTAGTGGGGAGGTCTGCAAAATCTTTATCCGGTAACTGGTTTCTCCCGAGATTAACATATTCTGTTTCACTTTGCCTTCCAAATTCCATCTAGGTTTTTCTCATTAGCAAACCAGTGAGAATCATACAGTGTTTAAAAGCAAAAGATTGGGGCGCCTGGGTGGCGCAGTCGGTTAAGCGTCCGACTTCAGCCAGGTCACGATCTCGCGGTCCATGAGTTCGAGCCCCGCGTCGGGCTCTGGGCTGATGCTGGAGCCTGTTTCCGATTCTGTGTCTCCCTCTCTCTCTGCTCCTCCCCCGTTCATGCTCTGTCTCTCTCTGTCCCAAAAATAAAAAACGTTGAAAAAAAAAAATTAAAAGCAAAAGATTGACCATAGTAGACTGAAAATAGGATAAGCAATAGACCAAAAGCATGGGGAGAGGCTGAGCAAAAAAAAAAAAAAAAAAGTGTATGGAATAAAGCCTACATATACTGGAGAATAAAGTACCTGAGAAAACCATAAGCTGTCTCCTCTGGCTCTGCACAAAGTGTAAAACAAAGGTAAAAGCAGAGTGGTAAACCGCTTGGTTAAGAGTTGGAGTGTCACAACTAAGAGCAAATCTGCAAATGATGGGAGAATATTTTCTTTTCCTCTTTCTTTTTCGTTTCCTCTTTTTCTTTTCCTCTTTTCTTTCTTTTAGTGCTAGACATTTGGTGAAATCTGTCAAACCACAATATGATTACTAAGCTAATGGAAGAGAGACTATTGATCACACATGAAAATGGAAACAGCCTTTACAAAATTAGTTTGAGAAAGTCAATAAGCGAATTATAACCCATAACAAACAGCAAAAACATACTCTAAAAAATGAGGAGAATCTGATTTCCAGAGTTCCACTTTATACTATTTTGAATGCAAGTTTTTACCAAAATTATGAGGAACTCAAAGAAACAAAAGTATGACTCAGTCACAAGAAAAAAGAAATTAAGAATGAAATATGGCCTTGTGTAGCAACATGGATGGAACTGGAGAGTGTTATGCTAAGGGAAATAAGTCATACAGAGAAAGACAGATACCATATATTTTCACTCTTAGGTGGATCCTGAGAAACTTAACAGAAGACCATGGGCAAGGGGAAGGGGGAAAAAAAAGGTTACAGAGAGGGAAGGAGGCAAACCATAAGAGACTCTTAAAAACTGAGAATAAACTGAGGGTTGATGGGGGGTGGGAGGGAAGCGAAAGTGGGTGCTGGGCATTGAGGAAGGCACCTGTTGGGATGAGCACTGGGTGTTGTATGGAAACCAATTTGACAATAAATTTCATATTAAAGCAACAATAACAAAAAAAAAAATTAAAAAACAGAAACAACCTTTGAGGATGTCCAGACATTGGACTTCAAGCCGAAATGAAAGGATGCTAATTAGTAATATAAAAATATGAAAATAGAAAACACACTGGTAAAGTATGTAGTCAAATGCAGAATATTCTAATATTGCAATATAGTGGTGTGTTAACCACTTAGATCAAGTATAAAAAAATTAAAGGACAAAAGTAATAAAAATATAACTATTTTTTAATGCACATGCAATGTAAAAACAGTGACATCGAAAACAAAATGTGAGAGGGGAATAAAGTTTTTATATGCAATCAAATTTAAGTTCTTATCACCATAAAATGAACTTTTATCTACAAGATGGTTTATGTAAGCCTTATAATAGCCACAGAGCAAAAACCTGCAGTAGACACACAGAGAAAGAAAAGGAAACTAAGGCATACCTCTATAGAAAATTATCAATTCCTAAAGGAAACCAGAAAGGAAAAAAGGAATAAGGGAACTACAAAACAGCCAGAAAAACAATTGATAAGATGGCATTAGTAAGCCGTTACCTATCAATAATTAGCCAATGTAAATGAATGAATTATCTCATCAAAGACAGTTGTTGGAAGGCTTAAAAAAAAAAAAAAGAAGACCCAATTGCACGATGCTTACAAGAGACTTTAGACTTAAGGATACACAAAGGCTCAAAGTGAATGGATGGAAAAAGATATTCCATGTAAATGGAAACCAAAAGAGAGTGGCTGCACCAGTTTGCATTCCCACCAACCAATATATAAGTGTTCCTTTTTCACCACATCCTTGCCAACACCTGTTATTTCTTGTGTTGTTGATTTTAGCCATTCTGACAGGTGTGAGGTCATCTTTCTGTAGTTTTGATTTGCATTTCCCTGCTGGTAAGTGATGACATCGTTTTATGTTTCTCTTGGCCATCTGGATGTCTTCTTTGGAAAAAATTCTGTTCATGTCTTCTGCCCAGTTTTAATTGGATTAGTTGGTTTTTGGGTGTTGAGTTTTATAAGTTCTTTATATATTTTGGATACTAGCCCTTTATTGGATATGTCATTTGCAACTATCTTCTCCCATTCTGTAAGTTGCCTTTTTGTTTTGTTGATTGTTTCCTTCTCTGTGCAGAAGAGTTTTATTTTAAGTCCCAGTTACTTATTTTTCCTCTTGTTTCCCTTTCCTCAGGAGACATATCTAGGAAAAAGTTGCTATGGCTGATGTTAAAGAGTTTACTGCCTGTTCTAAGATTTTTATAGTTTCAGGTCTTACATTTAGACCTTTGAGTTTATTTTTGTATATGGTGTAAGAAAATGGTCCAGTGTCTTTCTTTTGCATGTTGATGTCCAGTTTTCCCAACACCATTTGTTGAAGAGACTGTCCTTTTCCCATTGGATATTCTTTCTTGCTTTGTCAAAGAGAAAGTGACCATATAGTCGTGGGTTTATTTCTGAACTTTCCATCTGTTCCCTCATCTATGTGAATATTTTTGTGCAAATTCCATACTGTTTTGATTACTACAGCTTTGTAATATAACTTGAAGTCCAGAATTGTGATGCCTCCAGCTTTGCTTTTCTTTTTCAAGATGGTTTTGACTATTTAGGGTCTTTTGCAGTTTCACACAAATTTTATTTTATTTTATTATTTTTTTAATGTTTATTTTTGAGACAGAGACAGAAAAAGAGAGACCGAGCACAGGTGGGGGAGGGGCAGGGAGAGAAGGAGACACAGAATCCAAAGCAGGCTCCAGGCTCTGAGCTGTCAGCACAGAGCCTGACATGGGGCCCAAACCCATAAACCATGAGATCATGACCTGAGCCAAAATTGGTCGCTTAACTGACTGAACCACCCAGGTGCCACAGTTCCATACAAATTTTAGAATTGTTTGCTCTAGTTCTGTGGAAAATGCTATTGGTATTTTGATAAGGATTATATTAAATGTATAGATTGCTTGGGGTAGTATAGACATTTTAACAATATTTGTTCTTCCTATCCATGAGCATGGAATGTCTTTCCCTGTGTGTGTGTGTGTGTGTGTGTGTGTGCTCATGGGGGGGTGTGGGTGTTTCCATTTGTATGCATCTTCAATTTCTTTCATCAGTGTTAAAGTTTTCAGAGTACAGGTCTTTCACTTTGGTTAGGTTTTATTTCTAGGTATCTTATTACTTTGGGTGCAATTGTAAATGGTATTTTAAAAAATATTTTTTAATGTTTATTTACTTTTTGAGAGACAGAAAGTGGGGGAGGGGCAGAGAGAGAGGGAGACACAGTATCAGAAGCAGGCTCCAGGCTCTGAGCTATTAGTAAAGAGCCAATGCAGGGCTCCAACTCCCAAACTGTGAAATCATGACCTGAGCCCAAGTCAGACGCTTAACTGACTGAGCCGCCCAGATGCTCTGGGATTGTTTTCTCAATTTCTCTTTCTGCTGCTTCATTATTGATGTATAGAAATGCAACATATTTGTGTACTTTGGTTGTGTATCCTGCAACTTGACTGTATTTATCAGTTCTAGCAAATTTTTTAGGTGGAGTCTTCGGGTTTTCTATATATATAGTATCATGTCATGTGTAAATAGTGAAAGTTTTGCTTCTTCCTTACCGATTTGGATGCCTTTTAATTTGTTGTTGTTGTTATTGTTGTCTGTTGTGCCTAGAACTTCTAGTACAATGTTGAATAAAAGCAGTGAGAGTTGACATCTTTGTCTTGTTCCTGACCTTAGGGGCAAAACTCTCCGTTTTCCTCCTTTGAGGATGATGTTAGCTGTGGGTTTTTCATATAAGGCCTTTATTATGTTGAGATATGTTTCCTCTAAACCTACTTTGTTGAGGATTTTTATCATGAATGGATGTTGTACTTTGTCAAATGCTTTTTCTGCATCTAATAATATAATCATATAGTTCTTATCTTTTCTCTTATTGATGTGATGTAGACACTGATTTGGAAATATTGAACCAACTTGCAACCCAGGAGTAAATTCCACTTGATCATGGTGAACAATTCTTTTAATTGGTTTGCTAGTATTTTATTTAGTTTTTTTGCCTCTATGTTCATCAGGGATATTGACCTATAATTCCCTTTTCTAGTGTTGTCTTTATCCAGTTTTGATATCTGGATAATGCTGACCTCATAGATTGAATTTGGAAGGTTTCCTTCCTTTTCCTTTTTTGGAAAAGTTTGAGAAGAGTAAGATTTGACTCTCCTTTAAATGTTTGGTAGAATTCACCTGTGAATTCATCTGGCCCTGGACTTTTGCTTGTTGGGAGTTTTTTGATACTGATTCAATTTCTTTATCAGTCTTTTCTTTTCAAGTTTTCTATTTCTTCCTTTCTCCAGTTTTTGTAGTTTATGTTTCTAGGAATTTATCCATTTCTTATAGGTTGTCCAATTCTTTGGCATATAATTTTTCATAATTCTCTTATAATTGTTTGTATTTCTTTTTTTTTTTTTAATGTTTATTCAGTTTTGAGAGACCGAGAGCAAGCAGGGGTGGGGCAGAGAAAGAGGGAGACACAGAATCCTAAGCAGGCTCCAGGCTCTGAGCTGTCAGCACAGAGCCTGACACGGGGCTCGACTCATGAGTTGTGAGATCATGACCTGAGCGGAAGTCAGAGGCCTAACTGTCTGAGCCACCCAGGGGCCCCTAATTGTATTTCTGTGGTGATGGTTGTTATTTCTCCTCTCTCATTTGCAATTTTATTTGAGTCCTTTCTCTTTTCTTTTTGATAAGTCTGGTTAGAGGTTTAGCGTGTGTGTGTGTGTGTGTGTGTGTGTGTGTATTTTCCAACCTTTTCAAAGAACAAGCTCCTGGTCTCATTGATCTGTTCTCTTGTTTTTTACTTTCTATATCATTTATTTCTGCTCTGATCTTTATTATTTCCTTCCTTTTGCTGGTTTTAGGTTTTGTTTGTTGTTCATTTCTGGCTCTTTTAGGTGTAAGGCTAGGTTGTTTATTACAGATTTTTCTTGCTTCTTCAAGTACTCCTGTATTTCTATAAACTTCCCACTTAGAACCATTTTTGCTGTGTCCCAAAGGTTTTGGACCATTGTGTTTTCATTTTCATTTAGTTCCATATATATTTTTAGATTTATTCTTTTATTTCCTGGTTGACCCATTCATTGCTTAGTAACATGTTATTTAACTTCTGTGTATTTATGGTCTTTCCATATTTTTTTCTTGTGGTTGACTTCTAGTTTCATAGCATTGTGATCAGAATATATGCATGGTATGAACTCTATCTTGAATTTGTTGAGTCTTGTTTTGTGAGCTAATATATGATCTATTCTGGAGAATGTTACATGTGCACTTTAAGATGTGTATTCTGCTATTTTAGGATGAAATGTTCTGAGTATATCTGTTAAATTCATTTGTTCCAGTGTGTTATTCAAAGCCATTGTTTCCTTGTTGATTTCATTTAGATTATCTGTGCATTGATGTAAGTGGGGTGTTAAAGTCCCCTACTATGATTGTATTATCATCAAATAGTTCCTTTATGTTTGTTATTAATGGTTTTATGTATTTGGTGTTCTATGTTGGGTGCATAAATTTTATAATTGTTATATTTTCTTGTTGGACTGTCCCCTTTATTATTAAAGACCGTTTTTTTTTTTAACAAATAAATACAAATGACAAAACTTGAGCTACACTAGGAGAGAAAAGAAAGAAAACTCAAAATCAAATGAAAAGAGGAGACATTACAACAGATAACATAGAAATACAAAGGATCATAAGAAAGTATGAACCATCCAACAAATTAAATAACCTAAAAAAGTGCCTAGAAAGATACAATCTACAAAGACTAAATCACAAACAAAATCTATCTAAACAGACCGATGACAAGTAAGGAAGTGGAATCTGTTATCAAAACCTCCCAACCAAAAAATAAGCCATTGTCTTGGAGGGGCCAGTGGTCAGGGTTTGGTTTCCTCACTACCCCTCTTCTATTCCAGGACTTATTCATGTGCTTGAGCAAGGAAAACTCTTCTTCTGTGGTTTCACACAAGGATTTAATTTCTGGGGTTTCTTTCCTAGACAGTACTCCAACACTGTGTCAATCCATTCCAAAAGGGGAAAATCTTTCTGACTGTTGGATTTGTCACCAAAAATTGTGATCTGTTCACTATGTTGAAGACCACTTGATTTTACTGTAACCAATTTCCCTTTAGTTCCCAAATGCTACTACTGATTATACCCGAAAGCCTAGGTATGTTATCTATCAAATTAGGTTGCTACAAGTAGGTGTTCCCATAGCTTGTTTTGATCTTTCCCCAGTCATAACCATACTAGCTGAACTAACTAAACATCACCATTTTTGTCAATTATACGACCGTCACTTCTCCATGTTCTTCTGCTTACCTAAATATGATCTGTTCCCCTGCATCCTAGGAAAATACACATGGACTCTCTTTTCCAGGTTTTTAGAAAAGACCCCTTTAAGATGAAATGGACTCTCATAAAATGTGATACTATCATACAAAATGGGGTTATCATTCTGCACCTCATCGTATTTTGTATAATAATTTTTAAGCTTCCTGTCAAAATTTTGCAAAAATGACATAATAAAGATGCAGGGCCTTTCAGTGACATACAAAGGTATATGCTTCAAAGTTCCTAGGCAAGTTCATCATCACATTTTTAATCCACATTTTTAATGTTACTTTTTACAAATATAACATGTATTCATTTTTCGAACTACATTCATTTTAGGGTCTCCTAATGGGTAGTGACAATACTGAAATTTATCTGTATGAGATCCTGGAAAACAGTATGGTTAAGAAATTCCCCCAATTATATCTGTTCCAGGAAACAACTTCCTGCAAAAAACACCCTTTCTTATATTACTTGTTAGGACTTATAGATAGCCCATAGATTGCTTAGGACAAGGTCAGACACAGATCCTTGAAATTCCCATTTCTTATGAATAATTAGGTGAACTGATTGTCCTACTGATCAATCAGAATTTAATATTTGTAAATGATTTAATCAAATGTTACTTAAGCTTATCTCCTAAGGACCCTGAACATTGCCTCATCCTTGAGCATTATAATTAGGAAAAAATCCTTCCTCCTAATAGCCTGTCCAAAGAGAGGGCTGACCTCTGGGCAAAACATTCCCTCATCAGCTATAGGTCATGACACCTGTTCATCCAAGTATCCCATCTCCTCTTCTCTCTGGTCTTGTTTACTCCTTTTTATAAAAGAAACACTTTTTTTCTGTCTGTCCTTTGAAATATTTGCATATTTTGTGATCAGAGAATTTTCTCTATTGCAAGAATGTTTTGTATATACTCTCCTTATCTAAGTCAAGATTTAAAAATTTTTATACTGATAAATATGTGTTCTTTAAAAATGTCTCTGTTTTTGTGGTACAGTTTAATTTTTAATTCACCTAGTTAAGCTAGTTCCTATGCTTTTTTTGAAGTTTGAAGTCTAATGATTTTGAAGTCTTCCATCTTTAATAATTTGCATCTGTTACATAATGATGTAACAGGGAGACATATGTCAAAATCTTCCTGTGATTGAGGAGATAGTCTCTTCTTTTTCCTGTGAATGTCTTAATTTTGCTGACTTGTAAATTTTACAAGGAACAAAACTCCCCATAAACAAAATGGGTCCATGACTTCAACCAATAATTGGCTTCTCTCCCCAACTATTAAGAGTTTGATGGAAGTTCCACAAGTCACTTATTTGCTTGTGAACATGGGAGTCCATGCTAAAATCTCTAAAACCAACATGGTTGGTTGTTAATATTATGTAATACAGCATAATCTATATACATTACCTTCTGAAGATCCCCAAATATATCCCCAGCACTGTGCTTTTTTTAATGTGCAGGAAACAAATTCATGGAATGATTTATAATAGGATTGGATTCTCTTTTCACATCTATCTGGGCGAATTCCAGGCATTTAAAACTGAGGATGCACATTGTAAATGTAATCAAGTAAAGAAATCTAGCAAAATAGTCCCTTTGTGTCACAATCAGAAAGAATTTCCCCTAGTGTCAAAACCAACATTTGTATAAATGTGGGAAGGTTTTGGTCCCTTCTTTGTTGATAAAATATCACAGTTATTACCAAAAAAAAAAAAAAAACTACAAAAGTAATGAACTTGGAAAGTCTTTAG
>NW_026058870.1:0-13851 GCF_023721935.1 Panthera uncia | reverse complement strand
TCATGTCATCTGCAAAGTGCAGGATATAAAATCAATCTACAGAAATCAGCTGCATTTCTTTACACCAATAATGAAGCAGCAAAAAGAGATATCAAGGAATTGATCCCATTTAGAAACTGCACCAAAACCCTTAAGATATCTAGAAATGAACCTAAGCAAAGAGATAAAAAGATCTGTTTGCTTAACTATAGAAAGCTTATGAAAAAATTGAAGAGGAAACAAAGAAATAGAAAATTATTCCATGTTCATGGATTGGAAGAACAAATATTGTTCAAATGTTCATACTGCCCAAAGCAATCTACTCATTTAATGCAACCCTATCAAAATAATACCAGCATTCTTCACAGAGCTAGAATAAAGAGTTCTAAAATTTGTGTGGAACCAGAAAAGACTCTGAATGGCCAAAGGAATGTTGAAAAAGAAAACCAAACCTGGAGGCATCACAATTCTGGACTTCAAGATGTATTACAAAGCTGTAATCATCAAGACGGTATGGTACTGGCACAAAAAAACAGACACATAGATCAATGGAATGTACTGGAGAGCTCAGAAATGGACCCACAAGTCTATGGCCAACTAATTTTGACAAGGTAGGAAAGAATATCCAATGGAAAAAGACAGTTTCTTCAGCAAATGGTGTTAGGACAACTGGACAGCGACGTACAGAAGAATGAACCTGGACCCTTTCTTACCCCATACACAAAAATAGATTGAAAATGGATGAAAGACCTAAGTGTGAGACAGGAAACCATCAAAATTCTACAGGAGAAAATAGACAGCAACTTCTTTGACCTAGGATGCAGCCACTTCTTATTGAACATTTCTCCAGAGGCAAGGGAAATAAAAGCAAAAATGAACTATTGGGACCTCATCAATATAAAAAGCTTCTGCACAGCAAAGCAAACAATCAACAAAACTAAAAGGCAACCGACAGAATGGAAGAAGAAATTCTCAAATGACATATTGGATAAATGGCTCATATCCAAAATCTGTAAAGAACTTCTCAAACTCAACACCCAAAAAACAAATACTCCAGTGAAGAAATGGGCAGAAGACATGAATAGACACTTCTCCAAAGAAGACATCCAGATGGCCAACAGACACATGAAAAGATGCTCAACATCACTCATCATCAAGAAAATACAAATCAAAACCACAATGAGATACCATCTCACACCTGTCTGAATGCCTAAAATTAACAACTCAGGAAATAAATGTTGTAGAGGATGTGGAGAAAAGGGAACCCTGGTGCACTGCTGGGGGGAATGCAAACCAGTGTGGCCACTCTGGAGAACAGTGTAGAGGTTCCTCAAAAAATTAAAAATAGAACTACCCTACAACCCAGCAATTGCATTAATAGGTATTTAATCAAAGGATACAAAAATGCTGATTCAAAGGGGCACATGTACCCCAATGTTTCTAGCAGTACTATCAACAATAGCCAAAGTATGGAAAGAGTCCAAATATCCACTGACGGAAGAATGGATAAAGATGTCTCAATGGAATACTACTCAGGGAACAAAAAAGATTAAATCTTGCCATTTGCCACAATGTGGATGGAACTAGAGAGCATTACGCGAAGTGAATTATGTCAGTCCGAGAAAGACAGATATCAAATAATTTCACTCATATGTGAAATTTTAAAAAGACAACAGATGAACATGGCAAAAGGGAAGGAAAAACAAGATAAAAACAGAGGGAGGCAAACCATGAGAATGTTAAAAACCAAGAACAAACTGAAGGTTGCTGGAGGGGAGGTGGGTGGGGTAATGGGCTGAGTGGGTGATGGGTATTAAGAAGGGCACTTTTCGGATGAGCACTGGGTGTCATATGTAAGAGATGAATCACTGGGTTCCTCTCCTGAAACCAAAACGGCACTGTATGTTAATTAACTTGAATTTAACTTTAAAAAAAAGACTAGATGGAACAGTCTCAAACTATTTTTACCATCATTGAGAAGACACAGATGAATATAAAGACACAGAATATAAAATTGGAAAACAATTTTGAGGACACTTTGTCAGGTGCAATGCACAGACTGAAGTACTTGGGGAACAGGGAGTCTGGTGGATATGGTGAGTTCTGGAAGGAGAGCAGTGAGGAGGATATTGGGCAGCCATCAAGGGGTCACTGGCTGGGAATTTTGCAGAGATGGAGACAGGAGACTGCTGGTGTGCACAGTATATCCATGACATCTGTGTCTTGATATTTCGTGGTGGAGTTCATAGTGGGAAATTTCTCAGTTTTTCCTCATTGAGGATGATATTAGTTGCATGTCTTTTGCATATGGACTTTATGATCTTGAGGTATGTTCCTTCTCCCCCTACTTTCTTTTTTATATATTAAATGTAATTTATTGTCAAATTGGTTTCCATACAACACCCAGTGCCCATCCCAACAGGTGCCCTCCTCAATGCTCATCACCCATTTTCCCCTCTCCCCCACCCTCCATCAACTCTAGCTTTGTTCTCAGTATTTAAGAGTCTCTTATGGTTTGCCTCCTTCCCTCTCTGTAACATTTTCCCCCACCCCTCCCCCCATGGTCTTCTGTTAAGTTTCTCAGGATCCACATATGAGTGAAAACATACGTTATCTATCTTTCTCTGCCTGACTTATTTCACTTAGCATAATACCCCCCAGTTCCATCCACGTTGCCGCAAATGGCCGATTTCATTCTTTCTCATTGCCAAGTAGTATTCCATTGTATATATAAACCACATCTTCTTTATCCATTTGTCAGTTGATGGGCATTTGGGCTCTTCCCATAATTTGGCTATTGTTGAAAGTGCTGCTATAAACATTGGGGTAGAAGTGCCCCTATGCATCAGCACTCCTATATCCCCTGGGTAAATTCCTAGCAGTGCTATTGCTGGGTCATAGGGTAGATCTATTTTTAATTTTTTGAGGAACCTCCACACTGTTTTCCAGAGCAGCTGCACCAGTTTGCATTCCCACCAACTGTGGAAGAGGGTTCCTGTTTCTCCACATCCTCGCCAACATCTATAGTCTCCTGATTTGTTCATTTTAGCCACTCTGACCAGCATAAGGTGTTATCTCAGTGTGATTTTGATTTGTATTTCCCTGATGAGGAGTGACGTTGAGCTTCTTTTCATGTGTCTGTTGGCCATCTGGATGTCTTCATTAGAAAAGTGTCTATTCATGTCTTCTGCTCATTTCTTCACTGGATTTTTTTGTTTTTAAGGTGTGGAGTTTGGTGAGTTCCTTATAGATTTTGGATACTAGCCCTTTATCCGATATGTCATTGGCAAATATCTTTTCCCATTCTGTCAGTTGCCTTTTAGTTTTGTTGATTGTTTCCTTTGCAGTGCAGAAACTTTTTATCTTGATGAGGTCCCAATAGTTCATTTTTGCTTTTAATTCCCTTGCCTTTGGAGATGTGTCGAGTAAGAAATTGCTGCGGCTGAGGTCAAAGAGGTCTTTTCCTGCTTTCTCCTCTAGGGTTTTAATGGTTTCCTGTTTCACATTCAGGTCCTTCATCCATTTTGAGTTTATTTTTGTGAATGGTGTAAGAAAGTGGTCTAGTTTCATTCTTCTGCATGTTGCTGTCCAGTTCTCCCAGCACCATTTGTTAGAAGACTGTCTTTTTTCCATTGGATACTCTTTCCTGCTTTGTCAAAGATTAGTTGGCCATATATTTGTGGGTACAATTCTGGGGTCTCTATTCTATTCCATTGGTCTATGTGTCTGTTTTTGTGCCAACACCATACTTTCTTGATGATTACAGGCTAAAGTCTGGGATTGTGATGCCTCCCACTTTGGTTTTCTTCTTCAATATTACTTTGGTGGGGCACCTGTTGGTTGAGGGTCTGACTTCGGCTCAGGTCATGATCTCGCTGTCTGTGAGTTCGAGCATCAGGCTCTGTGCTGACAGCTCAGAGCCTGGGGCCTGTTTCAGATTCTGTGTCTCCCTCTCTCTCTGCCCCTCCCCCACTCATGCTCTGACTGTCTCTCTCTCTGCAAAAATAAATAAACATTAAAAACTTTTTAAATTTAATAATGCTTTAGCTATTCGGGGTCTTTTGTAATTCCATACAAATTTTAGGGTCGCTTGTTCTAGCTTTGAGAAGAATGCTGGTGCAATTTTGATTGCTATTGCACTGAATGCCACACACTTCCAAAACTCAAAGGGAAGAAATAGAAAATTTGAACAGATGCATAACCAGTGAAGAAATGGAATCAGTTATCAAAAATCTCCCAACAAATAAGTCCTGGACCAGATGGCTTCCCTGGGGAATTCTACCAGACATTTAAAGCAGAGATAATACCTATCCTTCTCAGGCTGTTCCAAAAAATAGAAAGGGAAGGAAAGCTTCCAGACTCATACTATGAGGCCAGCATTACTTTGATTCCCAAACCAGACAGAGATCCAGCAAAGAAAGAGAACTACAGGCCAATATCCCTGATGAATACGGATGCAAAAATTCTCAACAATATACTAGCAAATCAAATTCAACACCATATAAAAGGAATTATTCACCATGATCAAGCGGGATTCATTTCTGGGCTGCAGGGTTGCTTCAATATTCTCACATCAACCAATGTGATACATGACATTAATAAAAGAAAAGAACCATATGATCCTGTCAATCGATGCAGAAAAAGCATTTGACAAAATACAGCATCCTTTCTTAATAAAAACCCTCGAGAAAGTTGAGATAGAAGGAACATAGAAGGAACATCATAAAAGCCATTTATGAAAAGCCCACAGCTAATATCATCCTCAATGGGGAAAAACTGAGAGCTTTCCCCCTGAGATCAGGAACACGACAGGGATGCCCACTCTCACCGCTGTTGTTTAACATAGTGCTGGAAGTTCTAGCATCAGCAATCAGACAACAAAAGGAAATCAAAGGCATCAAAATTAGCAAAGATGAAGTCAAACTTTCACTTTTTGCAGATGACATGATACTGCACATGGAAAACCTGACAGACTCCACCAAAAGTCTGCTAGAACTGATACATGAATTCAGCAAAGTCGCAGGGTAGAAAATTAATGTAAAGAAATCAGTTGCATTTTTATACACCAATAATAAAGCAACGGAAAGAGAAATAAAGAAACCGATCCTATTCACAATTGCACTAAAACCATAAAATACCTAGGAATAAACCTAAACAAAGATGTAAAAGATCTGTATGCTGAAAACTATAGAAAGCTTATGAAGGAAATTGAAGAAAATACAAAGAAATGGAAAAACACTCCATGATCATGGATTAGAAGAATAAATATTGTTAAAATGTCAATAAAATATTTTTAAAGGCAGAAGAGGAAAAATAGAAGAACAAACAAAAGAGGGGACAAACTAAAATGGGAAATCTAATAACAATCTTATCAGGAATTACACTATATGTAAATGATCTAAATACAACACTTAAAAGACAAAGATTTTAAGATGGGTTTAAGAAAAACAACTATATTAGTTTTGCTTCCCAATATAAACACTGGGAGAGGGACAAAACATAAGAGACTCTTAGATATGGAGAACAAACAGAGGGTTACTGGAGGGGTTGTGGGATGGGGGGATGGGCTAAATGAGTAAGAGGCATTAAGGAATCTACTCCTGAAATCATTGTTGCACTATCTGCTAACTAACTTGGATGTAAATTTTAAAAAAATTAATTAAAGATGAAAAAAAGAAAAACAACTATAAGCAAAACTCTATTTGCAGTCTATAAGAAATTCACTTCAAATATAATGGTGTAAATGGGTGAAAAGCAAAAGAATGAACAATGTGGATGAATCTTGAAAACATTGTGCTAAGTAAAAAATCCAGACACAAAAAGTCGCATATTGTATGATTCCACTTAGATGTACTAAGTAGACAAATTCACAGACATAGGAATTGGAACAGAGATTGACAAGGGCTGGTGGCAAAGGGACATGGGAGTGATTATTTAATGTGTAGGGAGTTTCCATTTGGTATAATAACAGTGTTCTGGAAATGGATAGTGGTGATGATTATCTAAGATGGTAAATATACTTCATGCCACTGAATTATATGCTTTAGTGATGGTTAAAATGGTGAATTTTATGTAATGTAACCACATGAAAAGGTAGAAGAGGGGTGCCTGGGTGGCTCAATTAGTTGAGCATCTGACTTCAGCTCAGGTCATGATTTCACAGTTTGTGAGTTCAAGTCCCACATCGCGGTCTGTGCTGACAGTGCAGAGCCTGGAGCCTGCTTCAGATTCTGTGTTTCCTTCTCTCTCTCTCTGTCCCTCCCCCACTCACACTCTATTTCTCTCTCTCAAAAAATAAATAAAAACATAAAAAAGTAGAAGAATGAAAAATGTACTATGCAAACATTAATCAAAAGAAAATTTAAGGGGTTGTATTAGTTTCTAATTGCTGTTGTCATAAATGACCACAAACTTGGTATCTTAAGATAACATAGATTTATTATAATTCTGGAGGTCAGAAGTAAATAATCAGTCTCACCGGTACAAAGAAATAGGGGGGCATCCACCTACTCTATCTTCATCCAGAACTGGAACTCTGAATGCAACTGATGTCTAAATATTGACCATGTATCCAGTAAATCTGGAATTAAAAAAAAATTTTTTTTTAGTTAACATACAGTGCAATCTTGTTTTCAGGAGTAGAATTTAGTGATTCATCACCTACGTACGACACCCAGTGGTCATCCCAACAAGTGTCCTCCTTAATACCCATCACCCATCTAGCCCATCCCCCACCCACCTCCCTCCATCAACCCTGTTTGTTCTCTAAAGAGTCTTTATGGTTTGTTTCCCTCTCTTCTCTCTCCCCCCTCTACTTCCTATATGTTCATCTGTTTTCTTTCTTAAATTTCACATATGAGGGAAATCATATATTTGTCTTCTCTGATTGCCTTATTTCACTTAGCATAATGCATTCTAACTCCATCCACGTCACTGCAAATGGCAAGGAAACTTTTTAATTTGGATAATACATCTTTATATTATTTTTTATCTTCTGTGCACACACCTGTATAATCTTGAAGCAATACAATTATTATTCTTATCCATTTCAGTGCTTATCACTTTGTTTTGCTTCATTTAATTGGTTAGTACCTCCAATTAAATAAATTCAATGCCATGCTGAATACAAATGGTCATAGGAAACATACTTGCATCATTTCCAATCAGAGAGAGGACTTCAAGTTCTCACCTTTAAAAATGATTGGCTAAGTGGTGATTGCTAAATATGCCTCTGTAAGTTCTAAGAAACAACCTTTTATATCTGATGAGTTTTTATTTTCATGATGAATTGTTGGTGTATTTTATCAAAAGCTTTGTCTGCACCTGTTGAGATTTCTTCATTTTTTTAATTTTTAACTAAAGTACAGTTGACATATTAGTTTCAGGTGAACAGTATAGTGATTCAACAATTACATGCATTATGAAATGCTCACTATGTGAAGTGTAGTTATTTAGTGTCAGAACAAAATTATTACAATATTATTGACTATATTCCCTATGCTGTATTTTTCATCCCTGTGGCTCATTTATTTTATAGCTCGAAGTTTATGCCTTTTAAGCTCTTTCATTTGCTTCACCCATCCCCACCCTCTTCCCCTCTGGCAACCACTAGTTTGTGAGATGGTCATTTTTTTTAACTTATTCTGTTAATGTATTGGATTATATTGATTGATTTTTAATACTTTAAGCTACTCTGTTCTTCCTCTCCCCTGCAAAATCCAGTATGGTCATGATGTATTGTCCTTTTTATATACTGCTGAATCTTATTTGTGAATGTTTTGTTTAGAGATTTACATCTAAGTTTATGTGAGACATTGTTCCGTGCCTTTCCCATTCTATAAATTCCTTTCCAGGCTTTGGTGTCAATATTTTCCTAGCCTGATAAAATATTACTTCCTTTTTTTATTATTATTCTCAAGAAAGGCTTGTGTAATTCTGGTGTGTGTGTGTGTTTTGTAAGTGTTTGGAGGAAATTGCCAATGAAGCCTCCTCAACAGACACATGTATATATTACAAGATGATTATCACTATGGGATTAGCTAACATTTCCATCCCATAACATAGCTGCCTTTTTTATATGATGAGACCATCTTAGATCTACTCTCTTTGCCACATTCAAGATGATACAGTATAGCTATGGCCACCATGCTGTACATTAGATCCCCAGAATGTATAATCTTAGAACTAACTATATATCTTTTAATCTTATACCTATAATCTTGACCAACACTTCACCATTTCTGCACCCCCAGACCTGACAGCCACCATTCTGCTCTCCATTTCTGTCAGTTTCCTCACACTTCAGTTGGGGGGTGATTTTTGATCACAGAGTCAATGCATTTAATGTATACATAAGGTGATACATATTTTCTACTTATCCTTCATCATTTTGGAAACTTGTATTTTTGGGGATTGTGTTCATTTCATCTACATTTTCTAATATGTTGGCATACAATCGATCATCATGTTCTATTATTGATTTAAAGTCTGTAGGATGTGATGCCCTCCTGAAAATGATAATGGGTGCCCCCCACTCTTGGCCATTTTGACTAGGATTTATAAATGTGATTAATGTTTTAAAAAATGAACATTTTGGGCTTTATTGATTCTTCTTTATTTTTTGTTCGTCCTCATTAGTAGCTACTATTATCACTATAATTTCCTTCCTTCTACCTTCATTTGGAATAATTTGCTTCTTTCCTCCTCTAAATTCTTGGTATGATAACTTGGATCATTGACTTTTTAGGCTTTTTTCTTTTCCTTTCTTCTTCTTTTTTAAAAATTACATCCAAGTTAGTTAACATATAGTGTAAAAATGATTTCAGGAATAGAATTTAGTGATTCATCACTTACATATAACACCCAGTGCTCATCACAACAAGTGTCCTCCTTAATGTCCCTTGCCCATTTAGCCCCCCACCTCCTCCCCTCCAGCAACCCTCAGTTTGTTCCCTGTATTTAAGAGTCTCTTATGGTTTGTCTCCCTCCCTGTTTATTATTATTATTTTTGCTTCCCTTCCTTTATGTTCATCTGTTTTGTATCTTAAAATTCCACATGAGTGAAATAATATATTTGTCTTTCTGACTGACTTAGGTCGCTTAGCATAATACCCTCCAGTTCCATCCACATAGTTGCAAATGGCAAGATTTCATTCTTTTTGATTTCCCAGTAATACTCCATTATATATATATATATATATATATATATATATATATATATATATACATATACATATATATATATACACACACACACACACACATATATATATACACACACACACAAACACACACCCCACATCTTCTTTATCCATTCATCTACCAATGGACGTTTGGGCTCTTTACATACTTTGGCTATTGTTGATAGTGCTGCTGTAAACATTGGGGTGCATGTGTCCCTTTGAAACAGCATACCTCTGTCCCTTGGCTAAATACCTAACTAGTACAATTGCTGGGTCGTAGGTTAGTTCTATTTTTAGTTTTTTAAGGAACCTCCATACTGTTTTCCAGAGGGGCTGCACCAGTTTGCATTCCCACCAGCAGCGCCAAAGAGATCCTCTTTCTCCGCATCCTCGCCAACATCTCTTGTTGCCTGAGTTGTTAATTTTAGGCTTTTTCTTTTCTAATATATTCGTTCCTGGTTGTTAATTTTCCTGCGCCATAGGTCTGATGTGTAACATTTGCATTATCATTCAGCGTAAGCATTCTCCCATTTCCATTTTGGGTTTCTCATTTCACTCACGGATTATCGAGAAGTCTGTTGCTTTATTTCCAAAATGTAGGGGCTCTAGCTATCTTTGATGGCAGAATCCGGTCACTCCCAGAGGGTCCCAGGAGTTCTTACTGGTCTATGTTAGGAGTCCAGGCTGGCTGGGGCCATTAGGCGGCCTCTGTGGGCAGCTCCCGCGCCTCCTGGGGTCCCCGCGGTCCCCTCCCTGGAGTGTGGGGTGTGGGTCCTTCCTGGGCTAGCGGATGGCCAGAGCAGCATACACGCTGGGCTCTGCTGGAGGCTCCCCGGCTTGGGAGGAATGGGGTGCACTCGTCTCCCGTCTGAGCGTCAAGCGGTTCAGCTGGGCGTAGGTCACATCTGGGGGGGCGTCAGATGCGGCAGCCTGCAGTGGGCGGAGGGAGAGGGGAGGTGTGTGGTTAGCGTGGGGGGAGCCTGGGAGCCTGGAGAAGAGAGGACCCACCTGACTGTCCATCTGCCTGTCTTCCTCTGCTTGTTTGTCTTCTGTGTCCGGCAATCCCCCCCACAGGGGGGAAGGAGAAGTGGCCGGTCCCCGACTGAGTCTTGATCTTGAGTGGCTCACCTGGGCATACGTCGTTCCTTGGGGGTCTCCATCCTCCGCGTCCTGCTGGAGACAGACAGTGAGGGGGAGATTCGTCTCCTTGATTCCACTCGACAGCCTCGGTGAGTTTTCCACACTATTGCCAGAGTGATGCTTTCGAACTTTTAGGCAGCTTAGGTCAATCTCCTGGTGGACTCCTCAGGGACTTCCTGAGCCTTGGGGCATCTGGGTGCTTCCTACGGCTCTGAATCTGTTCCTGACACTGTTTCTTGCTCATTTGGCTCCAACCACATGGCCGTCACCCCCACCTTCCTGAAAACGCATGTTGCTGCCTAAGGACCTTTGCGCCTGCTACCCCCACCTCCTGCCTTATTTTCCCCAGCCACGCTTTGCACTCCAGGACACTGCCCACTTTCTCGCATATGGTCTGTCGCCCACAAGGTGAGCTCGCCGAGCGTGGGTCAGGTTTGCTCACTGTCGTGCCTGCAGCACTAGGTGGGGCCTGGTAAACGGTGGGCTCTCCGTGCACATTTGCCGGGCAAATGAAGGAACGGGGCCTAGAGACCTGCGGGTGCTCACGCACCCTCTTGAGACCTGAGCGAGCACCCCAACAACCGGAAGTCCGACGGCGGGTGAGGACCAGTCACGGGGGGCATGTGGGAGGTCCCGCGAGGTCACGGCAAGAGGCCCCGGGGTGCCCAAGGAGGGAGAGGGCACCCGTGGGACACCGCCCGACCGGGTGGTGTGAGGACACAGGAGTGTCCGTTGGTTTACGTTTGGCACCAGGAGGGCCCTCGGGGTCTGCACGGGAGCAGGGGTCTCACCCGCTGGTCCAGCTCCACCCCTTCCTCAGGCTGTGCGTCTTGCACGGCGGCATCTGCTGGGGCGGAAAGGGGGGCGTGTCTCTTGGCAAGGTCCCCTGGGCTCACACCCCACCCCGCGGTCCAGGGACCCCAGTGGCGGGTGAGGGGCCGAGGCCACACGTGCAGGAACGCGGTCCTCACTCCCAGCCACCAGCCCCTCCCAGCCCCCACCCCCCCGGGGCGCCCCCACTCCTCTCACAGAGGGTCTCCTCCTGGGTGGCGGCAGCTGGCCCGGAGCTGGGGAGGAGATGGGGTGTTAGGGGGCATAGACGGGCAGGCGGGTGGGGGCCCGGGGGTCTGCGGGCACGAGTTACCTGTCCTGCAGGCCTCTGTCCTGGGGCTCTGGGTCTGCAGCCCCTGCAGGAAGTTGGGAATCAGCCTCCCCCTGGGCTGGGAGGTTACGACCCCGCCACATAATCCCAGAGGAAAGGAACCCTTCACACACATTGCCCGTGTTTCAACATCTCCCGAGACGGAAAAGAGGAAAACACCTTCAACTGGCACATGGGTGCCGACCTTACGTGTTTTCTTTCTAGCCTCTCCGACGTGAGACTCTGCAGAAGTGTCTTTCTACGCTGGCCTTTCCGACATCTGGTTTCCCTCTGGCTGGTGCCCTGAGCCACTCTCCATCCACCCACGGGAGAGCCACCACCCCCTGGGGCTGGTCACCCCCGTCCCTTCTCACCCGGCTTCCTGCCTTTGCCCTGACACTGGCGACGGACGAGGAGGACGACGAGGAGGCAGAGCAGCAGGACGAAGGCCCCCGCGGCCCCGATGAGGACGTACAGGTACCGGTTGGGACCTTGGGCAGAGCCACACCGTGAAGGAGGCAGTGATGCCATTTAACTGGGCGCCTGCTGTGTGCCAGGCACGTGCTGGGCTCTGGGCATTCACCTCTGACCCTGTCAAGGGTCACGCAGCAGGGGACTGCCGCCCCGCCCCCGCCCCCCCACTCCACAGACAGGAAAGTGAGGCACAGGGAGGCTGATCACGTGTCCCAGGTGGCCCAGCGTGGAGGCGGCAGGGCTGGGACTGGAACCCAGGCTGTGGGTTCCCTGCGCTCTCCTCATGCTGCCCCCCCAGGCTGACACCAGCTTGGGGCTCTGGGCTCCTTATCTGTAGGCGGGTCTGTCCCAGCATCTTCGTCTGGGGCCGAGGGTCCTTCCAGATTCCCCTCACTACCTGAAGGCCCCCAGCCTTTGTCCTCCCGTCCCTCCCCCTCCAGGGTCATCCCATCGCTGCAGAGGGCCAGGTCCCCATAGAATCCCGACCCGGAGGGGCTTCCCCGTGAGCCCTCCTCTCCCCCCGGAGGGGGCCAGAGCCACGGCCAGAACTGAGGGGAAATCTAATCTGGGCCACGACTCTCTCCTTTACACCTGGGGAAACTGAGGCCCAGGCAGGGGAGGGGCGTGTCCAAGCCAGTGTCTCCAGAGGTGCCTGAACTGATGGTGTAACCAACCCCTGATCCCATGGACCCACCCGCCTCCTCCTGACAGAGACCTTCACTTGCCCGCAGAGGCTCCTGGGGTCGGGGGCGGGGGGGCAGAGGGGGCTGCCTCTTCCCCAGCTGGGCCCCCACCCTCTCCCTCTGCCATGACCACCCCAGCCCTCCTCCCCCTGGCCTCAGAGCCCCTGGAGCCTGGTGGCCGCCCTGGCATCTCTGAAACACGGGAAGGAAAGCCCTGGACAGAAGCCACTGTGACTCACCAGCTGTTGAGCTGGGATCTGTGGCTGGGGGGCCGGGCTCTCCAGAGGATCCTGGGGAGAAAGGCAGTAGTACAGGAGGGGGCTGGAGTTTCCCTTCAAGACCCTGTCTCTGCTTACAGTCTTCTCCCTCATGTGCCCTGCGGCCCCCAGGGCCCTCCTCCTCCACCTGGAGAATTGTGGTGATGGGGACAAGGAAAGGGGCAGGGAGGGAGGGGCGTGTTTCCCTCCTGTGCTCTGAGGGGCGGACCCCTTGGGTGACACTTCCCCTGAGCCCCTTCCATTATGTCTCAGCCCAGGGCTCTCTTGGGCACAGGGCCCTGAAGACAACATTGGGACACAGAGGGGACAGGGCTGGGGCCCCTCACCTGAGACCTGGAGCTCCAGGGGGTCACTGGGGTGTGACAACAGGTAGGGGAAGTTGCTGTATGAGCCGTAGCACCTGTAGGTCCCCCCCTGGGCTGAGGTCACAGGACTCATGGAGAATTTGGCCTGGTAATGTCCAGCTTGGTACTTTTTTTTTTTTTTTTTTAATTTTTTTTTTCAACGTTTTTTATTTATTTTTGAGACAGAGAGAGACAGAGCATGAACGGGGGAGGGTCAGAGAGAGAGAGGGAGACACAGAATCGGAAACAGGCTCCAGGCTCCGAGCCATCAGCCCAGAGCCTGACGCGGGGCTCGAACTCACGGACCGTGAGATCGTGACCTGGCTGAAGTCGGACGCTTAACCGACTGCGCCACCCAGGCGCCCCAGCTTGGTACTTTGATCTAAGAGGCAGGGGAGGGTCGGCTGCCCTCTCCTTGGACAGAAGGAAAGTGTCCACAAAGCTCCAGGACTGACACAGCAGGGTCACATTCTCTCCTGAGGCCACCATGGGTCCCGGCTGCACCGAGAGGGAGGGTGTGGAGAGGAGCTGTCCTGGAGAGAGGAAGGCGGGTGAAGGGCTGTCCATCCTTGCTCTGAACTGAGTCTGTCTGTCCTCTGAGTCTCTCCCCTTCCCCATCCCCTGTCTCTC
>NW_026058869.1:0-13854 GCF_023721935.1 Panthera uncia | reverse complement strand
ATTCATACAGGAGAGAAACCTTACAAATGTAATGAATGTGGCAAAGCCTTTTCTGAGTATTCAAGCCTTACTCGACATAAACAAATCCATTCTGGAGAGAAACCTTATAAATGTAATGATTGTGGGAAAACTTTTAGAGGCAGCTCAAACCTCACCAATCATCAGAGAACTCCTTCTGGGCGGAGATCTTACAAATGTAATGAGTGTGACAAATCCTTTAACTGCATCTCACACCTCACTAGACACCACAGAATCCATACTGGAGAGAAACCATATAAATGTGATGTGTGTGGCAAGGTCTGTAGTCAATATTCAAATCTTATAATTCATCAGAGAGTTCATACAGGAGAGAAGCCTTACAAATGTAGTGAGTGTGGCAAAGCCTTTATGGAGGGTTCAAGCCTTACTCAACATAAGAGAATCCATAGTGGAGAAAAGCCTTACAAATGTAAAGAATGTGGCAAAGCCTTTAACCAGTCCTCTAACCTTGTCATACATCAGATGATTCATACTGGAGAGAAGCCTTACAAATGTAATGAGTGTGGCAAAGCCTTTAATGTGTGTTCAAGCCTTGTCCGGCATCGAAGAATCCATACTGGAGAGAAGCCTTACAAATGCAATGAATGTGGCAAGTCCTTTACTCAATTTGCAAACCTTACTAGACATGAGAAGATGCATACTGAATAGAAACACTGTAAATTCAATACGTGTAGAAATGCTATTGTCCAAAAATCAAGTACTGGGGATCATCAGAGAATCTGTAGTGAAGAGAAACCTCACAAATACAATGTTTATAGTAAAACCTTTAATGTGTGTTCAAGACTTACTCAACATCAAAGAATCCATGCTGAATAGAAACCATATAAAAGTCATGTATTTGCAAAGCTTGTAACGAGGGTTCACGTTTAATTAGACCCCAGAATATGCATCTTTGAAAGAAACCACAAAAAGGTAAAGGGTATGGCAAGGCTTTTATCCAAAGATCAAGCGTATGTAATGTCTCCTACTGGAAAGAAACCATATAAATATAATGAATGTGTTAAACTTTTGTCAGATGTTAAAATGTTTACCTTAGGGGCCATGAGAGAAAACATACAAATGTATTGAAAATGGCAAGGCCTTTAGACAATGGTCTGACTTTTAAGATTCATCAGAGAGTTGATATTGTAGAGAAACCTTAAAAATGAAATGATGTGATAATTTCTTTAACCATTTCTCACAATCAGCTACACATCAGATAATTCATAGTGGAGAAGATAATGTCTAAGTTCTCCTGAAGGATTATTCAATTAAATTCCAAATAATGTTGGGGCGCCTGGGTGGCTTAGTCGGTTGAGCGTCCGACTTCAGCTCAGGTCATGATCTCGCAGTCTGTGGGTTCGAGCCCCACGTGGGGCTCTGGGCTAACAGCTCGGAACCTGGAGCCTGCTTCATATTCTGGGTCTCCCTCTCTCTCTGCCCTCTCTGGCTCATGCTGTCTCTCTCTGTCTCAAAAATAAATAAACACTAAAAAAAAAAAAATTAAAAAAAAATCCAAATGTTAATAGTGATTAGATAAAAAATCAAAATAATACCTATTAATTGGTTATTTAAGTTACAAGGCTATCTGTGAAAAGGTCCTGTTACTTTCCTCTTATTATATAGTTTATTTCAGGTTTCTTGAAAAAGCCAAGTTACTGTTGATTTTCATCCTGAGGTTTGAAATCTGTTCATGTTATACCTTCATTACAATCCTTTCATGTCACCATGAAGATCTCTTGGAAGGGTTTAATAAGATAAAAGGGCAAACTTCATTAGGTGATGTTCATCCATGTCCAGAGTTTCCTGCAAGAACAAGAACCATGAATTTGAGTGACAGTGTGGGTGGCATATAGTGGATGTAAAACTATGATCTCAGTCTTCAAGATCAATGTGTTAAGGACCCTCTTCTCCAGATTTGTTGGTATGGGGCTTTTATAGTGGAACTGAGGAGAGTATTGAATGTGGCTTAAACTTCCCAACCAATGCCAAAGAAAGAGTAGATAGGCTATCTAATCAGCTTACCTAATTGGTAGAAGGGAGGAGGGATGGGAGACTTGAAGCCGTTAATAGTCAAATAATTTAAAAATGAAGTCAGAATGGGGCACCCGGATGATTCAGTCAATTAAGCGTTGGACTCTTGATCTTGGCTCAGGTCATGCTCTTGCAGTTTCTGAGTTTGAGCCCAACATCAGATCTGCACTAACAGTGTAGAGCCTGCCTGGGATTCTGTCTCTTCCTCTCTCTGTCCCTCCCTCCCTCCCTCTCTCAAAATGAATAAACAAAAAATAAAGTCAGACTAATTTAACACTGAATGTTTACTCTTTAAGTTTTTCACTTCTTGGTTGGGAAAGATGAGTTTTCCTCGTGCTAATAATCGCATGTCCTTTTCTGCTGCACATGTAGGATCATTTATATAATATGTTGAAAGTGTTTGTGAAATACTGTTTAGATAAATTGCCTGTGACATTTTTAGGGTAATTTCATGAAAATGAATGTGTAGGAAGTTTTATCAGACAATAGATATGATTTAGGGATTTTACTAGGAAAGCAGTTTTTCAAAGGCTATCAAAATCTCAATTTGGGATTATGGTAACAAGCCTTATGGTTCATGGTTCTTTTTCAACTTTGCTGGAGATTCATTTTAATTTTCTTTTTTTTTTTTAACTTTTTAAATGTTTATATATTTTTAAGAGGAAGAGAGAGACAGAGTGTGAGCAGGGAAGAGATAGAAAGAGAGAGAAACACAGAATCTGAAGCAGGCTCCAGGCTCTGAGCCAACAGCACAGAGACCAACGCAGGGCTAAAACTCACAAACCACGAGATCATGACCTGAGCTGAAGTCAGCTGTTTAACCGACTGAGCCACCCAGGCACCTCTCATGTTGATTTTCTTATAAGTTTTTTTCTTACCACTTTTCCCTTCACATCTTTTAAATCAACTTATATATTTAATTTACATTTTATCCCTTTAGTCAGTAAAAAATTTGGAGGATGTATGACAAAGGGCTTCTGAAACTTTTACAACATAAAAATGAGAGGTACAAAGTGCTTTATGAATGTAAACAAAGAGGGTCTGTCATGTCTTTAGTTCAGTGCAACAATTGCAATGGTACAGGATGATGAACTGGTATCTTGTAATGTGGAGGCAGGAGACCTAGTGCTTCCCTGAAAGTCACACTAGAATTTTAGTTAAAAATATGCTCATTTCACCTGAAAAGTTTCTAAAATACATGCTCTTTCTGCTGTTAAAATTGCTGTCATCATCACTTCTATTGCAATGGAGATTGGGACCCATATCTCCAACGTCTTGCAGGACAGTCAGTCAGAATGTTTTCCTGAATTCAATGCAAATATAATGGATATTTGTTCATTTTATTTATATATAATTCACATGCCATAAAACTGGCACCTTAACTGTGTACAATTAAGTCACTTTGTATTCACAATTTTGTAAAACCTATCAGTACTAACTCCAGAACAATTTCATCACCCCATAAAGCAACCCCATACCCTTTAGCACTTCACACCCCCACCCCTTGGAAATTGCACTGTAATTTCTGTTTCCATGTTTGTCCTTATTCTGGGCATTTCATATAAATGAAATCATACAATATGTGGCCTGTCATGTCTTTTTTCTGTGAAAATGTTTTCAAGACTGATCCATGTTGTAATGGATCATTACATGAGTCCTTTTTATGGCTGAATTGTAGTATTATAAGTGTCCTGAAATATTGTATATGAAATCATTGTATGAAATTCTTTGGACTCCTACTTTTAAGCTATTTAAGTAATGTTGCACTTACAACATTTTGGGTTTTGGTTTTTGGTGTGTGTGTGTGTGTGTGTGTGTGTGTGTGTGTGTGCGTGTGTGTGCCTGTGTGTGTTTGGTGGACATTCTCCGTTCTCTTGGGTACATGTATTGAGTTGAGATTGTAGTATCATAAGAATCATACACAAGTGTTTCAGTTCCTCCACTTCCTCGTTAACAGTTGTTTTCCACCTTTTTTATTACAGCTACCCCAACAGGTGAAAGTGGTGTCTCACTGTGTTTTTGACTTGCGTTCTCTAATGACTAATGTGTTTCATGTGTTTGTTGGCCATAGGTATATCTTGTTTGGAGAAAAAAAAAAAAAAACAAAACTATTCAAGTGCTATACACATTTTTAAATTGAGAAGTTGTTTTTTGTTTTAAGAATAATTTACATATGATAGATATATTATACCCTTATCAGGTATATAATTTGTAAGTATTTTGTGGGTTATCTTTTCACTTTTTTGACAATGTCCTTGACACACAACTTTTAAGTTTTGGTGAAACTTTATTTTGGGAAGGGGTTGCTTGCACTTTTGGTGTTGTATCTAAGAAACCATTGCTTAACTCAAATGTCAGGAAGACTTATACCTATGTTTTCTTCCAAATATTTTATAGTTCTTGCATTAAGTTCTTTGATCTGTTTTGAATTGACTTTTTTAAAAAAAATTTCTTTAACATTTATTCATTTTTGAGAGAGTACAAGCAAGGGAGGGGCGGGGGGGGCACAGAATCTGAAGCAGGCTCTAGGTTCTGAGCTGTCAGCACAAAGCCCAATGTGGGGCCTGAACCCATGAACCATGAGATCATCACCTGAACAAAAGTCGGATGACTAACCGACTGAGCCACCCAGGCGCCTCTGAATTGACCTTTGTATATGGTGTGAGGTAGGGGTCCAACTTCATCCTTCTCCATGTAGACACCCAGTTGTCCCATCTATTCAATGTATATTTTTTAATTTTTTAATGTTTATTTTTGAGAGAGGGAGAGAGAGCATGAGTGGGGTAGGGGCAGAGAGAGAGGGGGGGAGACAGAATCTGAAGCAGGCTCCAGACAGCTGTCAGCACAGGGCCTGACATGGGGCTTGAACTCACAAGCTGTGAGATCAATGACCTGAGCCAAAGTCGGACACCTAACCAACTGAGCCACCCAGGCTCCCCTCCATCTATTCAATGTTTTTAAGCATGCATCAGAGTTCCTTTACTATATTTAAAAAGATCAAAATTGCTCTTTTATTAAGAGAAATGATAAGACCACTGGGCCATGGAATCAATATAGTCAGGCTGGTTGACATTTTTAGACTTTGAAAATACATAAATAGTAGTATTCTGAGGGACTGTAGTGATCAGTGTTTGGTCAGGGAAATATATACATAAAATTATTTAAGAGTAAGAATTGTATAAATTAAGGCAAGATTTTGGAAGGAGTTTGAGCAGTGAAATGTGTGAAAGACTGGTAGATCATAGGAACAGTTACTAACAGTTACATCTTAAAGCTCCACAGTGGGTGGAGAAGCCAAAAACCATGCATATATCTGAGAAATTACTGCCTCTGGTTGCCTTAAATATGTAGTTAGAGCTAGTGGGGAGGTCTGCAAAATCTTTATCCGGTAACTGGTTTCTCCCGAGATTAACATATTCTGTTTCACTTTGCCTTCCAAATTCCATCTAGGTTTTTCTCATTAGCAAACCAGTGAGAATCATACAGTGTTTAAAAGCAAAAGATTGGGGCGCCTGGGTGGCGCAGTCGGTTAAGCGTCCGACTTCAGCCAGGTCACGATCTCGCGGTCCATGAGTTCGAGCCCCGCGTCGGGCTCTGGGCTGATGCTGGAGCCTGTTTCCGATTCTGTGTCTCCCTCTCTCTCTGCTCCTCCCCCGTTCATGCTCTGTCTCTCTCTGTCCCAAAAATAAAAAACGTTGAAAAAAAAAATTAAAAGCAAAAGATTGACCATAGTAGACTGAAAATAGGATAAGCAATAGACCAAAAGCATGGGGAGAGGCTGAGCAAAAAAAAAAAAAAAAAAAAGTGTATGGAATAAAGCCTACATATACTGGAGAATAAAGTACCTGAGAAAACCATAAGCTGTCTCCTCTGGCTCTGCACAAAGTGTAAAACAAAGGTAAAAGCAGAGTGGTAAACCGCTTGGTTAAGAGTTGGAGTGTCACAACTAAGAGCAAATCTGCAAATGATGGGAGAATATTTTCTTTTCCTCTTTCTTTTTCGTTTCCTCTTTCTTTTTCTTTTCCTCTTTTCTTTCTTTTAGTGCTAGACATTTGGTGAAATCTGTCAAACCACAATATGATTACTAAGCTAATGGAAGAGAGACTATTGATCACACATGAAAATGGAAACAGCCTTTACAAAATTAGTTTGAGAAAGTCAATAAGCGAATTATAACCCATAACAAACAGCAAAAACATACTCTAAAAAATGAGGAGAATCTGATTTCCAGAGTTCCACTTTATACTATTTTGAATGCAAGTTTTTACCAAAATTATGAGGAACTCAAAGAAACAAAAGTATGACTCAGTCACAAGAAAAAAGAAATTAAGAATGAAATATGGCCTTGTGTAGCAACATGGATGGAACTGGAGAGTGTTATGCTAAGGGAAATAAGTCATACAGAGAAAGACAGATACCATATATTTTCACTCTTAGGTGGATCCTGAGAAACTTAACAGAAGACCATGGGCGAGGGGAAGGGGGAAAAAAAAGGTTACAGAGAGGGAAGGAGGCAAACCATAAGAGACTCTTAAAAACTGAGAATAAACTGAGGGTTGATGGGGGGTGGGAGGGAAGCGAAAGTGGGTGCTGGGCATTGAGGAAGGCACCTGTTGGGATGAGCACTGGGTGTTGTATGGAAACCAATTTGACAATAAATTTCATATTAAAGCAACAATAACAAAAAAAAAAATTAAAAAACAGAAACAACCTTTGAGGATGTCCAGACATTGGACTTCAAGCCGAAATGAAAGGATGCTAATTAGTAATATAAAAATATGAAAATAGAAAACACACTGGTAAAGTATGTAGTCAAATGCAGAATATTCTAATATTGCAATATAGTGGTGTGTTAACCACTTAGATCAAGTATAAAAAAATTAAAGGACAAAAGTAATAAAAATATAACTATTTTTTAATGCACATGCAATGTAAAAACAGTGACATCGAAAACAAAATGTGAGAGGGGAATAAAGTTTTTATATGCAATCAAATTTAAGTTCTTATCACCATAAAATGAACTTTTATCTACAAGATGGTTTATGTAAGCCTTATAATAGCCACAGAGCAAAAACCTGCAGTAGACACACAGAGAAAGAAAAGGAAACTAAGGCATACCTCTATAGAAAATTATCAATTCCTAAAGGAAACCAGAAAGGAAAAAAGGAATAAGGGAACTACAAAACAGCCAGAAAAACAATTGATAAGATGGCATTAGTAAGCCGTTACCTATCAATAATTAGCCAATGTAAATGAATGAATTATCTCATCAAAGACAGTTGTTGGAAGGCTTAAAAAAAAAAAAAAGAAGACCCAATTGCACGATGCTTACAAGAGACTTTAGACTTAAGGATACACAAAGGCTCAAAGTGAATGGATGGAAAAAGATATTCCATGTAAATGGAAACCAAAAGAGAGTGGCTGCACCAGTTTGCATTCCCACCAACCAATATATAAGTGTTCCTTTTTCACCACATCCTTGCCAACACCTGTTATTTCTTGTGTTGTTGATTTTAGCCATTCTGACAGGTGTGAGGTCATCTTTCTGTAGTTTTGATTTGCATTTCCCTGCTGGTAAGTGATGACATCGTTTTATGTTTCTCTTGGCCATCTGGATGTCTTCTTTGGAAAAAATTCTGTTCATGTCTTCTGCCCAGTTTTAATTGGATTAGTTGGTTTTTGGGTGTTGAGTTTTATAAGTTCTTTATATATTTTGGATACTAGCCCTTTATTGGATATGTCATTTGCAACTATCTTCTCCCATTCTGTAAGTTGCCTTTTTGTTTTGTTGATTGTTTCCTTCTCTGTGCAGAAGAGTTTTATTTTAAGTCCCAGTTACTTATTTTTCCTCTTGTTTCCCTTTCCTCAGGAGACATATCTAGGAAAAAGTTGCTATGGCTGATGTTAAAGAGTTTACTGCCTGTTCTAAGATTTTTATAGTTTCAGGTCTTACATTTAGACCTTTGAGTTTATTTTTGTATATGGTGTAAGAAAATGGTCCAGTGTCTTTCTTTTGCATGTTGATGTCCAGTTTTCCCAACACCATTTGTTGAAGAGACTGTCCTTTTCCCATTGGATATTCTTTCTTGCTTTGTCAAAGAGAAAGTGACCATATAGTCGTGGGTTTATTTCTGAACTTTCCATCTGTTCCCTCATCTATGTGAATATTTTTGTGCAAATTCCATACTGTTTTGATTACTACAGCTTTGTAATATAACTTGAAGTCCAGAATTGTGATGCCTCCAGCTTTGCTTTTCTTTTTCAAGATGGTTTTGACTATTTAGGGTCTTTTGCAGTTTCACACAAATTTTATTTTATTTTATTATTTTTTTAATGTTTATTTTTGAGACAGAGACAGAAAAAGAGAGACCGAGCACAGGTGGGGGAGGGGCAGGGAGAGAAGGAGACACAGAATCCAAAGCAGGCTCCAGGCTCTGAGCTGTCAGCACAGAGCCTGACATGGGGCCCAAACCCATAAACCATGAGATCATGACCTGAGCCAAAATTGGTCGCTTAACTGACTGAACCACCCAGGTGCCACAGTTCCATACAAATTTTAGAATTGTTTGCTCTAGTTCTGTGGAAAATGCTATTGGTATTTTGATAAGGATTATATTAAATGTATAGATTGCTTGGGGTAGTATAGACATTTTAACAATATTTGTTCTTCCTATCCATGAGCATGGAATGTCTTTCCCTGTGTGTGTGTGTGTGTGTGTGTGTGTGCTCATGGGGGGGTGTGGGTGTTTCCATTTGTATGCATCTTCAATTTCTTTCATCAGTGTTAAAGTTTTCAGAGTACAGGTCTTTCACTTTGGTTAGGTTTTATTTCTAGGTATCTTATTACTTTGGGTGCAATTGTAAATGGTATTTTAAAAAATATTTTTTAATGTTTATTTACTTTTTGAGAGACAGAAAGTGGGGGAGGGGCAGAGAGAGAGGGAGACACAGTATCAGAAGCAGGCTCCAGGCTCTGAGCTATTAGTAAAGAGCCAATGCAGGGCTCCAACTCCCAAACTGTGAAATCATGACCTGAGCCCAAGTCAGACGCTTAACTGACTGAGCCGCCCAGATGCTCTGGGATTGTTTTCTCAATTTCTCTTTCTGCTGCTTCATTATTGATGTATAGAAATGCAACATATTTGTGTACTTTGGTTGTGTATCCTGCAACTTGACTGTATTTATCAGTTCTAGCAAATTTTTTAGGTGGAGTCTTCGGGTTTTCTATATATATAGTATCATGTCATGTGTAAATAGTGAAAGTTTTGCTTCTTCCTTACCGATTTGGATGCCTTTTAATTTGTTGTTGTTGTTATTGTTGTCTGTTGTGCCTAGAACTTCTAGTACAATGTTGAATAAAAGCAGTGAGAGTTGACATCTTTGTCTTGTTCCTGACCTTAGGGGCAAAACTCTCCGTTTTCCTCCTTTGAGGATGATGTTAGCTGTGGGTTTTTCATATAAGGCCTTTATTATGTTGAGATATGTTTCCTCTAAACCTACTTTGTTGAGGATTTTTATCATGAATGGATGTTGTACTTTGTCAAATGCTTTTTCTGCATCTAATAATATAATCATATAGTTCTTATCTTTTCTCTTATTGATGTGATGTAGACACTGATTTGGAAATATTGAACCAACTTGCAACCCAGGAGTAAATTCCACTTGATCATGGTGAACAATTCTTTTAATTGGTTTGCTAGTATTTTATTTAGTTTTTTTGCCTCTATGTTCATCAGGGATATTGACCTATAATTCCCTTTTCTAGTGTTGTCTTTATCCAGTTTTGATATCTGGATAATGCTGACCTCATAGATTGAATTTGGAAGGTTTCCTTCCTTTTCCTTTTTTGGAAAAGTTTGAGAAGAGTAAGATTTGACTCTCCTTTAAATGTTTGGTAGAATTCACCTGTGAATTCATCTGGCCCTGGACTTTTGCTTGTTGGGAGTTTTTTGATACTGATTCAATTTCTTTATCAGTCTTTTCTTTTCAAGTTTTCTATTTCTTCCTTTCTCCAGTTTTTGTAGTTTATGTTTCTAGGAATTTATCCATTTCTTATAGGTTGTCCAATTCTTTGGCATATAATTTTTCATAATTCTCTTATAATTGTTTGTATTTCTTTTTTTTTTTTTAATGTTTATTCAGTTTTGAGAGACCGAGAGCAAGCAGGGGTGGGGCAGAGAAAGAGGGAGACACAGAATCCTAAGCAGGCTCCAGGCTCTGAGCTGTCAGCACAGAGCCTGACACGGGGCTCGACTCATGAGTTGTGAGATCATGACCTGAGCGGAAGTCAGAGGCCTAACTGTCTGAGCCACCCAGGGGCCCCTAATTGTATTTCTGTGGTGATGGTTGTTATTTCTCCTCTCTCATTTGCAATTTTATTTGAGTCCTTTCTCTTTTCTTTTTGATAAGTCTGGTTAGAGGTTTAGCGTGTGTGTGTGTGTGTGTGTGTGTGTGTGTATTTTCCAACCTTTTCAAAGAACAAGCTCCTGGTCTCATTGATCTGTTCTCTTGTTTTTTACTTTCTATATCATTTATTTCTGCTCTGATCTTTATTATTTCCTTCCTTTTGCTGGTTTTAGGTTTTGTTTGTTGTTCATTTCTGGCTCTTTTAGGTGTAAGGCTAGGTTGTTTATTACAGATTTTTCTTGCTTCTTCAAGTACTCCTGTATTTCTATAAACTTCCCACTTAGAACCATTTTTGCTGTGTCCCAAAGGTTTTGGACCATTGTGTTTTCATTTTCATTTAGTTCCATATATATTTTTAGATTTATTCTTTTATTTCCTGGTTGACCCATTCATTGCTTAGTAACATGTTATTTAACTTCTGTGTATTTATGGTCTTTCCATATTTTTTTCTTGTGGTTGACTTCTAGTTTCATAGCATTGTGATCAGAATATATGCATGGTATGAACTCTATCTTGAATTTGTTGAGTCTTGTTTTGTGAGCTAATATATGATCTATTCTGGAGAATGTTACATGTGCACTTTAAGATGTGTATTCTGCTATTTTAGGATGAAATGTTCTGAGTATATCTGTTAAATTCATTTGTTCCAGTGTGTTATTCAAAGCCATTGTTTCCTTGTTGATTTCATTTAGATTATCTGTGCATTGATGTAAGTGGGGTGTTAAAGTCCCCTACTATGATTGTATTATCATCAAATAGTTCCTTTATGTTTGTTATTAATGGTTTTATGTATTTGGTGTTCTATGTTGGGTGCATAAATTTTATAATTGTTATATTTTCTTGTTGGACTGTCCCCTTTATTATTAAAGACCGTTTTTTTTTTAACAAATAAATACAAATGACAAAACTTGAGCTACACTAGGAGAGAAAAGAAAGAAAACTCAAAATCAAATGAAAAGAGGAGACATTACAACAGATAACATAGAAATACAAAGGATCATAAGAAAGTATGAACCATCCAACAAATTAAATAACCTAAAAAAGTGCCTAGAAAGATACAATCTACAAAGACTAAATCACAAACAAAATCTATCTAAACAGACCGATGACAAGTAAGGAAGTGGAATCTGTTATCAAAACCTCCCAACCAAAAAATAAGCCATTGTCTTGGAGGGGCCAGTGGTCAGGGTTTGGTTTCCTCACTACCCCTCTTCTATTCCAGGACTTATTCATGTGCTTGAGCAAGGAAAACTCTTCTTCTGTGGTTTCACACAAGGATTTAATTTCTGGGGTTTCTTTCCTAGACAGTACTCCAACACTGTGTCAATCCATTCCAAAAGGGGAAAATCTTTCTGACTGTTGGATTTGTCACCAAAAATTGTGATCTGTTCACTATGTTGAAGACCACTTGATTTTACTGTAACCAATTTCCCTTTAGTTCCCAAATGCTACTACTGATTATACCCGAAAGCCTAGGTATGTTATCTATCAAATTAGGTTGCTACAAGTAGGTGTTCCCATAGCTTGTTTTGATCTTTCCCCAGTCATAACCATACTAGCTGAACTAACTAAACATCACCATTTTTGTCAATTATACGACCGTCACTTCTCCATGTTCTTCTGCTTACCTAAATATGATCTGTTCCCCTGCATCCTAGGAAAATACACATGGACTCTCTTTTCCAGGTTTTTAGAAAAGACCCCTTTAAGATGAAATGGACTCTCATAAAATGTGATACTATCATACAAAATGGGGTTATCATTCTGCACCTCATCGTATTTTGTATAATAATTTTTAAGCTTCCTGTCAAAATTTTGCAAAAATGACATAATAAAGATGCAGGGCCTTTCAGTGACATACAAAGGTATATGCTTCAAAGTTCCTAGGCAAGTTCATCATCACATTTTTAATCCACATTTTTAATGTTACTTTTTACAAATATAACATGTATTCATTTTTCGAACTACATTCATTTTAGGGTCTCCTAATGGGTAGTGACAATACTGAAATTTATCTGTATGAGATCCTGGAAAACAGTATGGTTAAGAAATTCCCCCAATTATATCTGTTCCAGGAAACAACTTCCTGCAAAAAACACCCTTTCTTATATTACTTGTTAGGACTTATAGATAGCCCATAGATTGCTTAGGACAAGGTCAGACACAGATCCTTGAAATTCCCATTTCTTATGAATAATTAGGTGAACTGATTGTCCTACTGATCAATCAGAATTTAATATTTGTAAATGATTTAATCAAATGTTACTTAAGCTTATCTCCTAAGGACCCTGAACATTGCCTCATCCTTGAGCATTATAATTAGGAAAAAATCCTTCCTCCTAATAGCCTGTCCAAAGAGAGGGCTGACCTCTGGGCAAAACATTCCCTCATCAGCTATAGGTCATGACACCTGTTCATCCAAGTATCCCATCTCCTCTTCTCTCTGGTCTTGTTTACTCCTTTTTATAAAAGAAACACTTTTTTTCTGTCTGTCCTTTGAAATATTTGCATATTTTGTGATCAGAGAATTTTCTCTATTGCAAGAATGTTTTGTATATACTCTCCTTATCTAAGTCAAGATTTAAAAATTTTTATACTGATAAATATGTGTTCTTTAAAAATGTCTCTGTTTTTGTGGTACAGTTTAATTTTTAATTCACCTAGTTAAGCTAGTTCCTATGCTTTTTTTGAAGTTTGAAGTCTAATGATTTTGAAGTCTTCCATCTTTAATAATTTGCATCTGTTACATAATGATGTAACAGGGAGACATATGTCAAAATCTTCCTGTGATTGAGGAGATAGTCTCTTCTTTTTCCTGTGAATGTCTTAATTTTGCTGACTTGTAAATTTTACAAGGAACAAAACTCCCCATAAACAAAATGGGTCCATGACTTCAACCAATAATTGGCTTCTCTCCCCAACTATTAAGAGTTTGATGGAAGTTCCACAAGTCACTTATTTGCTTGTGAACATGGGAGTCCATGCTAAAATCTCTAAAACCAACATGGTTGGTTGTTAATATTATGTAATACAGCATAATCTATATACATTACCTTCTGAAGATCCCCAAATATATCCCCAGCACTGTGCTTTTTTTAATGTGCAGGAAACAAATTCATGGAATGATTTATAATAGGATTGGATTCTCTTTTCACATCTATCTGGGCGAATTCCAGGCATTTAAAACTGAGGATGCACATTGTAAATGTAATCAAGTAAAGAAATCTAGCAAAATAGTCCCTTTGTGTCACAATCAGAAAGAATTTCCCCTAGTGTCAAAACCAACATTTGTATAAATGTGGGAAGGTTTTGGTCCCTTCTTTGTTGATAAAATATCACAGTTATTACCAAAAAAAAAAAAAAACTACAAAAGTAATGAACTTGGAAAGTCTTTAG
>NW_026058868.1:0-13886 GCF_023721935.1 Panthera uncia | reverse complement strand
AAAAACAGGTGAATGGAACAGAAGAAAGGGCCCAGAACTAGATACAGCATTATATCAGATCTTGATACTGACTCATTGGAGGAGGTTGACTAGTGTACCCCTCAAAATTAATGTCTACCCAAAACCTTTGCAGATGTAATTAAGGATCTAGAGAGTAAATCATTCTGGGCCCTAAATCCAATACTGGTGTCCTTTAAAGAAGAGGTAAGGACAGTGTGAGATGGAGGCAGAGATTGGAGTGATACATCTACAAGCCAAGAAACACTAAGGATTTTGGGTAACCACTAAACACTAGGAGAGAGGCAAAGGATGATTTGTCCTTCAGGATCTCTAGGAACCAATCCTGTGGACACCTTGATTTCTGACTTCTAGCTTCCAGAAATATAAAACAGTAGATTGCTGTCATTTTAAAACCACCAAGTGATTAATTTATTATAGCAGCCCTAAGAGTATCAATGGAGAGAGGAGACATAAATATAATATAAAGGATGTGTGTGTGTGTGTGTGTGTGTGTGTAAATAGAATGAGATTTCTAAATTACACTATATATATATGCATACACACACATATATATAGTGTAATTTTTTTAAAGTCTCTGACGGATTAGACTTAAATATGATGGTGAAACTTTGAAACTTTTATCAGAAATATGGGAGATATGTTTTTACTTCAAAATAGAGAAAATGCTAACTAAAAAATTGATAAAGTTGATCATTTTAACTTTGAGAGCCTCTGTTCATCAAAACACATTATCAATAAAGTGAAAAGATTAGCCCCAAACTTGGAAAAGATAGTCACATAGCAAACTATTGACAAAGTGTCATTTTCGAGAATATATAAAGAACTCTTACAGATCAATAAGATCAGTAAGCCAAAACCTAATAGACAAATGAGCAAATCATATCAGCAGGATTTTATAGAATAGGAGATCTAAGGGATGGATATATTGAAAGTATTCAACCTCATTCAAAGGTATGGCAATGTAAATTAAGAGAGTGAAGTATCATCTTCCTCTATTGAAGAAGAAAAAATTAGGAAGTCTGACCGTACCAGGAGTCTGTAACTCAATGGACACTTTTATATCCTGCAAAGTGTTTATCATTTTAGAAAACAACTTGGTGATTTGGTCTTATGTGAAGTTGCACGTTCTCATGTGCTATGTATAGCCTAGCAGTTCTACTCATGGGCATAAGAATGTATATTCTAGAGAGATTTTTCATCCAGGCACCAGGAAACAGGTATAAGAATGTTTATAGCATTACGGTTTTTATTAGCAAAAAAGTAAAACAACCCAAATGTAGATTGACAAGAGAATGAGAAGTTAAAATATAGCATATTTCAATGATAAAATGTTAGGCAGTAGAAGAAAATAATGAACTATAGCTATATGCAACAAAGTTGATAAATCTTTAAACATAAAATAAAGTGGGGAAAAAAGTCACAGAAAACAAAGTACAGTACAATAATGAAAGTGGTAAATATTTACACAGCAATTTTTCTGTGCCAAGCTCATTCTAAGCATTGTATGTGTATTACTTGATTCAGTTGTCATGACAACCCTCTGAAGGTGATATTATTATCTCTGGTTTGCAGATGAGGAAGCTGAGGCTCTAAGAAGTAAGCAATTTGTGTAGTAACTTTACCAGCCTGGGAGTGGCAGAGTCAGGGTGTGAAATGGCAGTCTTACATTTAATCACCGTGCTTTCCTGCCTCTCAGTCTAGCCTTATGTCCTTTTATCCCTCCCTACCAACCTGTTGGTATGATGCCATTTTTATTAAGTTTAAAAACAAGTAAAACTATTATTTAAGGGTACATTCATATGCACAAAAAACGAAATTTCGAAAACAAGGTCATAACACAAAATTCATAATTGCAATTAACTCTGGTTAGAAGGCAGGCAGTGGGAACAGGGAAGGAGTAAGCAGGTTGGTGATGCTCTGCTTGATCTGGACTCCCTGGTGTTCATGTGATTATCATAAGTTACATATATGTTACATGTATTTTCCTATTTGTCAGATATTATACAATATAAATTATAAAAATAATTTTTCTTAACTTTTTCCTCGTGCTTTCAGTTTTTGTCTTTTGTTCTACTTTGCAGATTTCCTTTTATTTCAACTATTTGAAGCACTTTTAATTTTCACAACCATATTTTTAATTTCCAAGATTTCTTTCTTGTTTCCTAGTTGCTCCTTCCTCATAGCAGCCTAAACTTATTTTGCAGCTGCAGCATCTTCTCAAGTCTCTCTAAGGAAGTTCACTGGGATTTTTAAAAGCCCTCTACTGTTCTCTGAGTAGTTTCTGCTTCCCCTACACCAGTTGTTTGATTTGCTATCTTGGTCCTTTTTCATGCATGCTGTTGTTTTCCTCATTGGTCTGCTGGATTTTGGTTACGAGTGAAAAATTACGTGATGAATGAGAGCTATTGTGGGCCGTTCTTCTTAGGGGCCTCTTGCTTAGGACAAAATCCTGGGATCATGGGAAGAACATCTTTGTTCAAGGACAGGAAAGTTCTTTTCTGAGGCCGTGGGTCTAATCTCTCTTGCTCATGCAAGCCCAAATCCCAGACCCAAATATGAGCATGGGCTCCAATTTTTGTCTTATTTATGATTTGTAGAAATTTCCACTTATTTCTTTGTTTCAAACTTGGCTGTGTATTTTAAAGTTATTTTTAACAAAAAAATTTATCTATACATCTGTCTGTAGTTGTGGTGGGGGTTCTCTTACATAAGCTTAGTAGACTATCTTGGCAGGAAATTTGCACTGTGATTTCTGTAATCCTTTTAAAAAACACCTCTGCTTGTATGGTATTTCATCTATCTCCATGCACAAGGCATTTTAGCATACATTTTTTGAGAACACATCAGAAAAAAGCATGATCCCTACCAGATCCTCTAGTTATAAGACATAGAGTTATCTACTTAACCAGAGCTAGTTTCCTCTCTTCTTAAAACAGCAGCCCCTTACTGTCTGGAGGTGGCTTATCTCCCTTTTACTGGCTCCTGGCTCACGTCTATATGTTAGTATACAGGTTTATACAAATAATGCTGTAGTCTAAACTTAGGGACTTTTGTACAACCCTTTACCATGGGCTCAGATCCAACCTGCACTTTGCTCCACAGGCAAATGGAGAGTAGATGTAGCTGTGCTAGCCTAACTCCTGTCTGGTGATGCTGGGGGCAGATGCTAACATGGCTGTAGTCATTCTCTAGTGTCCAGTCTACCCACAGGTCTAAGCATCTGGTCTTGATTCCTGGCCTCTCTACTTGAATTCTGTCTCAGAACACTTGATCCGCGTTTTCTAACCTCTTCCTGGGGCTAAATTGTACTTCGTATCCTTAGCTCCTTGTCTGGTTAGTGTTGAAAACTTGTGAGCTTTTATCTTCATGTATTCAAAGATGACTCCCATGGTGGTATCTCTAGCCCAGCCTATTGGATCTCTCCACTAGAATATGCAAGAGGCCATTAAAATAAACAAAAATAGGATAATATTTTCCCAAGCACTTCTCTCTTCTAGTGTCTCTTTGTAATCATCAAATTCTCCCAAGCCAGAAATGTATAAAGTATCACCGATCATTCTCTTATTCCATCTTCACATCTAAGCAACCAAGTCCTAGTGAGCATAACTCCTAAATATTTGTCTGTCTCCATCTTTACTATTATAGCCCTTTCTAAAGCAGCTTAATAGAATACAAATCTGCATCTTTTCTTGTGTCAAGTCTGAGGGGCTCCCCATTACCTACAAGTCAATGCCCGAGCTCCTTGTAGTGGGATGAATGGTGACCCCCCCCCAAAAGAAATGTCCACCTGGAACCTGTGAATGTGACCTTATTTGGAAGAAAGGGTCTTTCTGGATATAATTAAGTTGAAGATCTTGAGATAAGATCATCCTGGATTTGGGTGGGTCCTGAATCCAACAATGAGTGTTCTTAGACAAGAAGAGAATGGAGGAAGACACAGAGGGAAAGTTGATGTGAAGATGAAGGTAGAGATTAATGTGATGCATCTGCAAGCCAAGGAGCACGAAGGGTTGCCTGCAGCCACCAGAAATGAGGAGGCTGGCAAGGAACGGACTCTTTTTCAGAGCTTCCAGAAGGAGTTAAATCTGATTTCAAACTTGTGCTCTCCAAATTATGAGAAAATGAGTTTGTTGTTCCTAGTTAGTGATAATTTGTACAGTAGCCCTAAAAAACAAATACACTCCCAAATATGTTGAACAAGGTTTTCCAGTCTTCAATTTCTGCCTACTTTCAAGGCTCAGTATTCCTTATTCATATTTGAATTAACTGCGTGGTCCATGCTGTTCCTCTGCACAGACTATATTCTTGCTTGTTTCCATGACTTTACCCACTTCTTCACTTCTTCCTGAAACCTTGCTGCCCTGACACCTGCACCCATTTTCCCGCCTCACATTCTTCCTTCAGGGTTTGGCTTGGACACTTTGTCCATAAAGCCTGCTGGGACCCCTTTAGCTGAGTCAGGGGCTCCCTCTACTCACTGTGTGGGTCACTCTCCTATGTGGAACAAAAAGCTTGAGGTACTAGAAGAAGCCATTGTTGGTATACCTGTCCCTTTCCCTTATGCATGTTTGGAATGAATTCTCAATTCATGAAACAAAGGTGCCTTAGTTTTTTCCCTTTTGAAATGGATTGTATGAAAGGCTGAAGTACATTTCTGAAAAGAAGAAAAAGTAGTAGCCTTTTGGAAATTAGTCCAGTGGCTGAAAAGGGAGAGATCAAGTCTGCAGACAGCCATCACTCTGAAGACAATTCCAAAAACAAGCTTCCCAAGTGAAAAATAACCATAAGTAGGTGAGAAAAAGATTCAAAGATTAGCTTCACTTGGTTAAGAAAGGGAAGGAACAAAGAAATAGGTAGAGCACTGATTGACACTGGATACTTAATGTCTTTAAATGTTACTCCCAATTGTGTATTATCTACTTCTACCATTTGTAGAATACTGTACTAATAGAAATCTATGCTTGTCTGTCTCATTTGTTCTTATTTCTATAAGAAAGACACAGTTGAGAAGAAAAGGATGCTCTTCTTTTAACTCAGTTTGCCACCCTTATGGGAAGAATGGTTGTCTAAAAAGATACTGTGCCCACCTGCCACCATATTTCCAAATAGAAATATGTTTAGAAGGGAACAAATTGATTTCTGAATGTTTTCTTTCTAATCAATAGTCAATTGAGTTGTGGCAGATATCACAATGTCATACTTACAAAACCAAAGCTGGGAAATATAGAAATGACCAATACTTTTGTTTATTAAAGGTAGCCACGTGATGGTATAACTTTGGTATGCTGTCACTTGGTACTCAAAAACACCAGTAGCTATATTAAATGTCTTAATTATTTTGGAATTTCTATATTTTAATTGTTCCTTGTGTGAAATTACCTTAAAGCCATATCCTAAAAGAGGAGTGCCCTTTATGTCATGAATTTATGAGACCTGAAATTAAACCATTATGTATCTTGGGGCATCAATTTTCTTCATTTATTCATGTCACAAATATTTTTCAAAGTAGAACAAACAGAATTTTCTGAAAAGTTCTATGTGGATTGTGAACAAAAGAGTGGAATCAAGGAGAAATCCAATCAGGGAATAATATTACTTCCTGAAATTGGGAATGTTTTTGGGAGGGGTTGTTAAGAAGTCAAGGGCTTATTTTCTGCATCTTAAATGTGAGTTGCCTATTAACACATCCTAGCAAAGCCATCAGATAGGCTGGTGGATCTGTAAGTCTGGGGTTGAAGGAAGCAGTTGGACTGGAGATATATACTTGGGAGTCATTGGCATAGAGCTGGTTGTTAAAGTCAGGAAATTACCTTTGCAGGATGTGAGAATAGATAATGATGAGAACTGAGCTCACAACATCCCATAATTTTTAGTAAAGGGGAAGGACCTAGCAAAGGAGAAAAAAGGGCCAGTGAGAAGAGAGGAAAAACAGGAGATGTGGTGTCTCTGAAGCCAAGAGGCAAAAGTGTGAAATGCTGCTAAGAGGTAGAGACCTAAACTTTATTTGGCCAGGTAGAGACTACTGGTGGCGTTGACAGGAGCAATTTCAGTGGAGTGATAAAATAAAAGCCTATTAGGGTGCCTGGGTGGCTCAGTCAGTTAAGCATCAGACTCTTGATTTTGTCTGGGGTGATGATCTCATGGCCATGATCTCGAGCCCAGCATCAGGCTCTATGCTCAGCACCACTGAGATTCTCTCTCTCCCTCTCTCTCTGCCCCTTCCCTGCTTTCTCTCTCAGTAAAAATAAATATTTAAAAATAAAGTAAAATAAAAGTCTGATTGAAATGGGTTCGAGAAAATCTTTGCAAAGAACCAATGGAGATAGTGATATAGACAACTTTTTGCAGAATTTACTTTTAAGGAGAAGTAACAAACAGGGCAGAAGAGAAGCAGAATGTGGGATTAAGGAACATAACAGAGCATGTTTGTTCATTGATAGGCATTTTGAAGCTACTGACAGTAAAAACAAGTAAAGTCTTAAAACATCAAAGCAAGAATTCCAAAGCAATTCAAAGCATAAAAATATGTTTTAATCTGAAAAGTTAGGCAAATTTCCCTTAAACATGCAAATATGCTTGTATTCCACAGTATAATGGGTCTTTGTTTGCAGGCAGTATGACTATCTGCATTCAAAATCTATAAACTTGCAAAATTTTTGACTTGAAAGTTTAGTAAAGTTGTTGGATATATGTGGTTTATACTTATATAATTATCAATGTAATTATATTTCTCTTGCATATGACAATATATAATATACAACACATTTGATTATATTAACATTCAATAGAGGAATTATAGAGAGAGAGAATAATAAAGCACATGTGACAAAATGTTGACAATTGGTGAATCTAGGTGAAAAGTAACTTATAACATCTCTGTATTTGAATTACTTGAAAATGAAATGTTAAAGTAAATACAGGAAAATATCATACTTATGAATCCATATATCAAATGCACAAATCATGAAGAGAAAGATTTATAAATTTCACTACACTAAAATTTTCTATAAGTGTCAGTGTAAGGAAGAAAGACAAGTCACACATTGAGGGAGAGTTGTAAAATTATAATCAGGATCCAAAATATATTTAAAATCCCAATAAATTAGCAAGAGAAAACCAACAAGCTTAAGTATGTAAATAGGCTATTCACAGAAAAGGAAAGCTTAATGGCTACTAGATATACATCATTATTCAACCATTTAGGAATCAGGAAAATGAAAATTAAAGCAATAAACAATTTTACACCAACCATATAGACAAAAAATTTAAAAGAAACCATACCAAATATTCGCAAGGGTGTTAAGTATGAATTCTAGGATAGAGCTGGTGGGTGTTTAATTTGTTATTACTGGTTTTGGTGAGCAATTTGGCAATACATTCTAAAGACTGAAGATAGATGCACAGGGGAGGGGCCAATATAGTAAGCAGCATGGAAGTTCTTAGCTTCTCTCATCCCTGAAATGCAGCTAGATCAGAACCATACCATTTTGCACACCTAGAAAATTGATCTGATGACTAACACAACAATCTGCATGAGCTACAGAACTCAGCAGGTACATGGTGCAGAGAGGTGAACTAGAGGAAAGAGAAGTCATGGAGGGTAGGGGAGCTGTTGTTGTGGACAGAGACAGAGAAAGGGTGGAGAGTACAGGAAAAGCATTCCCCCTGAATGTAGCTGGAGAGAAAGAGAAAGAGTGGAAATACCCATAAGTTACTGAACAAGAAAGGGAGAAAGGAGAAAGGAGAGGGTTTCAATACCATTAGGACTCTATAAACAGGGGAGAGCAGAGTTGGAAATTCTGCAACTCAATACCTGGTGGGGATCTGGTGGAAAGGGTGAAGGCCTGGGAGCAGGCAGTGAGGTTAGAGGGGTCTGTGGGCCACATGGGGAGAAGCTGTTCCTCTGCTAGAAGGGCATTTGGTAGAGGCTGCACAGCTTCCCCACAGGTGAAGGTCCCATGGACCCCAGAGAATAGCCACGTTTGCAGGTATTGGAACAAAGATGCCAGGGTGTGGTGAAACATGGCACCTGCTATGTATTGTGTTTTGCTATATGACCTCTGAATCTCTGCTGCTGCACGATTGCACAAACTTTTCTGGGGCAAGCAGGCACCTAGCCACAAACTCTGAACCTCTGCAACAGCATGACTACAAGAATGTCCCTGGGGAAAGCCCAGCACCTGGCCATTGCCCTGTGAGACCCTCTCCCAGAGAGTTGGAGTGGGTCCAAGCTGCAGGGCTCTCAGAAGTGAGGGGTTTAGAAACACAGCCCATATGAGATGTAATTCAGAAGGGAGGTGCCATGGGCAGGATGACAGCTTGGACATGGACAGTGTAGAAGTAGGGAGAGGATGGAAGCCAGAGACAAAGGAGGGGTGCTTGACTGCAGGTAGGTGAGAGCACAGAGTTCTGGTGCCAAAGACTGGGAGGCTGGGTGAGGCCACTTTCACCTTTCCTGTGCATGCACATACACACATAAATGTGCCACACCAATCTACCCCAGTGAACTAAGCACTGCCATCTAGTGGAGAATGGAGCCATTACACCAAGACCCATCCAACTGCCCCAACCAGGCTCAGGTCCTAGAGGACCACCACAAGTCTCTCTGCCGGCTTAGTGTACAGACTATAAAGTGTTTCATAGTTAGACTTTCAGTTTGTTCACTGGTCCATCTATTCTTTTTTTTTCTTTCTTTTTTTTCTTATTCTTGGACACAGAAAGAGAAAAAAATATTTTTATTTTCTGTTTTTTAAAAAGCATTAAAAAATTTTTTTTTCAACATATGAAGTTTATTGTCAAATCGGTTTCCATACAACACCCAGTGCTCATCCCAAAAGGTGCCCTCCTCAATACGCATCACCCACCCTCCCCTCACTCCCACCCCCCATCAACCCTCAGTTCTCAGTTTTTAAGTGTCTCTTATGCTTTGGCTCTCTTCTACTCTAACCTCTTTTTTTTTCCTTCCCTTCCCCCATGGGTTTCTGTTAAGTTTCTCAGGATCCACATAAGAGTGAAACCATATGGTATCTGTCTTTCTCTGTATGGCTTATTTCACTTAGTATAACACTCTCCAGTTCCATCCATGTTGCTACAAAGGGCCCTATTTCATTCTTTCTCATTGCCACGTAGTATTCCATTGTGTATATAAACCACAATTTCTTTATCCATTCATCAGTTGATGGTCATTTAGGCTCTTTCCATAATTTGGCTATTGTTGAGAGTGCTGCTATAAACATTGGGGTACAAGTGCCCCTATGCATCAGTACTCCTGTATCCCTTGGGTAAATTCCTAGCAGTGCTATTGCTGGGTCATAGGGTAGATCTATTTTTAATTTTTTGAGGAACTTCCACACTGTTTTCCAGAGTGGCTGCACCAATTTGCATTCCCACCAACAGTGCAAGAGGGTTCCCATTTCTCCACATCCTCTCCAGCATCTATAGTCTCCTGATTTGTCCATTTTGGCCACTCTGACTGGCGTGAGGTGATATCTGAGTGTGGTTTTGATTTGTATTTCCCTGATGAGAAGCGACGTTGAGCATCTTTTCATATGCCTGTTGGCCATCTGGATGTCTTCTTTAGAGAAATATCTATTCATGTTTTCTGCCCATTTCTTCACTGGGTTATTTGTTTTTCAGGTGTGGAGTTAAAAAATTTTTAATATATTTTTAATTTTTAAATTTTTTTATTATATTTTACTTTTTCTCATTTCATTTTCTATTTTGTTGTATATACTTTCTTAAATTTGTAAACGTTTTCTTACTTTTTTTTCTTCCCCTTTTTTCTCTATTCTATCAAGCTTCTTTCAACAACCAGACCAAAACACACCTAGAATATAGCTTCCTTTATTTGATTTTTTGTGTTGTTTTTAATTCTTTAATTTTCATTTCTTATTTTATTTCATTCCTTTTCTGCCTCCAAAATTACAAAACAAAGGAATTCACCCCAAAAGAAAGAACAGGAAGAAATGACAGCCAGGGACTTAATCAACACAGATATAAGCAAGATGTCTAGAGTTTAGAATCACGATAATAAGAATACAAGCTGGGGTTGGAAAAAGCAGAGAATCCCTTTCTGCAGAGACAAAAGAAGTAAAAGCTAGTCAGGACAAAATTAAAAATGTTATAAATGAGATGCAATCTTGAATAGATGCTGTAGCGGTAAGGATGGATGAAACAGAGCAGTGAATCAGTGATATAGAAGACAAAATTATGGACAGTAATGAGGCAGAAAAAAAGAGGAAAGCTAAGGCAAAAGAGCACAATATAATAATTAGAGAACACAGTGACTTATTAAAAGTAAATAACATCCAAATCATAGGAGTACCAGAAAATGAAAGAAAGGAAAACGGGCAGAAGTTTTATGTAAGCAAATCATAATGGAAAACTTTCTTAGCCTGGAGGAAGACACACATCAAAATCCAAGAAAAACAGAGACTCCCATTAGGTTCAACAAAAACCGACCATCAATAAGGCATATTATAGTCATATGCACAAAATACACAGACAAGGAAAGAATTATGAAAGCAGCAAGGGGAAAAAAAGTCCCTAACCTATAAGGGAAGGTGGATCACGTTTATATCAGACCTATTGACAGAAACTTGGCAGGCCACAAAGGAGTGGTAAGATATATTCAATGTACCAAATTGGAAAAATATGCAGCCAAGAATTCTTTATCCAGCAAGGCTGTCATTCAAAATAGAAGGAGAGATAAAAAGTTTCCCAGACAAACAAAAATTAAGGAGTTTGTGACCACTAAACCAGCCCTGCAAGAAATTTAAACGGGGACTCTCTGAGGGAGAAAAGATGAAACAAAACAAAAAAGACCAAAAGCAACAAAGACTAAGAAGGACCAGAGAATACTACCAGAAACTCCAACTCTATAGGCAATACAATGGCAATAAATTCATACCTTTCAATACTCACTCTAAACGTCAATGGACTAAATCTCCAATCAAAAGACATAGGGTAACAGAATGGATAAGAAAACAAGAGCCATCTCTATGCTGTTTACAAGAGACCATTTTAGACCTGAAGAGCCTTGAGATTGAAAGTAAGGGGATGGAGAACCATCTATCATGCTAATGGTCCACAAAAGAAAGCCAGAGTAGCCATACTTATATCAGACAATCTAGATTTTAAAATAAAGACTATAACAAGAGATGAAGAAGGCCATTATCATAACTAAGGGGTCTATCCACCAAGAAGACCTAACAATTGTAAACATTTATGCCTCCAAAGTGGTACCACCCAAATATATTCATCAATTAATCACAAACATAAAGAAACTCATGATAATAATACCATAATAGTAGGGGACTTCAACACCCCACTTACAACAATGGACAGATCATCTAAGCAGAAAATCAACAAGGCAACAATGGCTTTGAATGACACACTGAATGACCAGATGGACTTAACAGATATATTCAGAACATTTCATCCTAAAGCAGCAGAATGCACATTCTTCACAAGTACACATAAAATATTCTCCAGAGAAGAGCACATACTGGGACACAAATCAGCCCTCGACAAGTACAAAAAGATGGAGATCATACCGTGCATATTTTCAGATCACAATGAGATGAAAGTCAAAATTAACAAGAAAAAAATTTGGTAAGACCACGAATACTTGGAGATTAAAGAACATTCTAGTAAAGAATGAATGGATTAAACAAGAAATTGAAGAAGAAATTAACAGTTACATGCAAGCCAATGAAAATATTAACACCATAGCCCAAAACCTCTGGGATGCAGCAAAGATGGTCATAAGAGGGAAGTATATAGCAATCCAGGCCTTCCTAAAGATGGAAGAAAGGTCTCATATATATAACCTAACCTTATACCTTAAAGAGCTGGAAAAATAACATCAAATAAAACTCTAACCCAGCAGAAGACAAGAAATGATAAAGATTAGACCAGAAATCAATGCTATCAAAATAAAAACAAACAGTAGAACAGATCAATGAAACCAGGATCTGGTTCATTGAAAGAATTAACAAGATTGATAAACCCCTTGCCTGTTGGACCAAAAAGAAAGGAAGAGGAAAGGACCTAAATAAATCAAGAATTAAAGAGGAATGATCACAACCAACACTGCAGAAATACAAACAATAATAAGATAATATTATGAGCAATTATATGGAAATAAATTGGGCAATCTGGAAGAAATGGAGAAATTCTTAGAAACATATAAACTACCAAAACTGAAACAGGAAGAAATAGAAAATTTGAACAGACCCATAATTAGTAAAAAAAAAATAAATAAATAAATAAAATAATAATAATAATAATAATAATAATAAATCTCCCAAAAAACAGGAGTGCAGAGCCAGATGGTTTTTCCGGGGAAATTCTACCAAACATTTAAAGAAGAGTTAACACCTATTCTCTTGAAGCTATTCCAAAAAATAGAAATGGAAAGAAAACTTCCAAACTCATTCTATGAAGTCAGCATTACCTTGATTCAAAACCACACAAAGACCCCACTAAAAAGGAGAACTATAGACCAATTTCCCTGATGAACATAGATGCACAAATTCTCAAGAAGATATTAGCCAACCGGATCCAACAATACATTAAAAGAATTATTCACCACGACCAAGTGGGATTTATACCTGGGATGCAGGGCTGATTCAGTATCCTCGAAGCAATCAATGTGATACATCACATCAATAAAGGAAAGGATGAGAACCACATGATTCTCTCAATAGATGCAGAGAAAGCATTTGACAAAATACAGCATCCTTTCTTGATAAAAACTCTCAAGAAAGCGGGGATAGAAGGAACACACTTCAAGATCATAAAAGCCATATATGAAAGACTCACCGCTAATATCGTCAATGGGGAGAAACTGAGAACTTTCCTTCTAAGGTCAAGAATAAGATAGGAATGTCCACTCTCACCACTGTTATTCAACATAGTATTGGAAGTCCTAGCCTCAGCAATCAGATAACACAAGGAAATAAAAAGCATCCAAATTGGATGAGGAGGAGGTCAAACTTTCACTCTTTGCATAACACATGATACTCTATATGGAAAACCCAAAAGATTCCACCAAAAAACTGCTAGGACTGATCCATGAATTCAGCAAAGGATACAAAATCAATCACAGAAATAGGTTGCATTTCATACACCAAGAATGAAACAAAGTCCCATTTACAATTGTACCAACCCCATAAAATACCTAGGAATAAGCTTAACCAAAGAGGTGAGGGATCTATACACTGAAAGCTATGAAAGCTTATGAAAGAAATTGAAGACACACAAAAAAGTGGAAAAACATTGCAGTATCATGGATTGGAAGAACAAATATTAAAATATCAGTAGTACCCAAAGCAGTCTACATATTCAATTCAATCCCCAACAAAATAACACCAGAATTCTTCATAGAGTTAGAACAATCCTAAAAATTGTATGGAACCTGAAAAGACCCCAAATAGCCAAAGCAATCCTGAAAAAGAAAACCAAAGCTGGAGGCATCACAATTCCATACTTCAAGCTGTATTACAAAGCTGTAATCATCAAGACATTATGGTACTGGCACAAAAACAGAAACTTAGATCAATGGAACAGAATAGCGAACCCAGAAATGGACCCACAAATGTATGGCCAACTAAATTTGACAAAGCAGGAAAGAATATTTCATGGAATAAAGACAGTTTCTTCAGCAAATGGTGTTGGGAAAACTGGATAGTGACATGCAGAAGAATGAAACTGGACCACTTTCTTATACCATACACAAAGATAAACTCAAAAATAATTAAAGACCTAAACGTAAGACAGGAAGCCATCAAAATCCTTGAGGAGAAAGCAGGCAAAAACCTCTTTGATCTTGGCTGCAGCAACTTCATACTCAACATGTCTCC
>NW_026058867.1:0-13912 GCF_023721935.1 Panthera uncia | reverse complement strand
AAAAAAAAAAAAAAAAAAAAAAACGTTGAAAAAAAAAAATAAATAAAGGGAAACTTGGGGGAACTGTTCCCTGGCTTCCTGTCTGATGGGTTACCGTATGTGCAGTTTCCATTATTATTGTCATTTGACCCCTCTTACAAATGCTTCTCAGTTCAGACGCCTTTTTCATTAGAACTGATGGTTTTTGTCTCATTCCTATTACTCTCTTTCCACCCCCAGGTATGTCACAGCTTGGATTCTGTAACTTGGACTTAAAATAAAAAAGTTTGATTCCAGGAAGAAGGAGCCAAGGAGAGAGTGAATGGGTATAGAGCAGATAAAATGGTGCCCATTCCCACACAGCCCCCCCCTGGCTGGGAGTACATGGCCAGCATTAGAGGGGAAAAGGCTAGAAACTGATGGAGCTGTTCTTTTATGACAGACGGCAGGACTCTAGACAAGAAATGATGCACAGAAGCTGTCTGAGCCCTTCAGGGAGACCTTTGTGAGACTCTGAACATATAGGTAGGGCTATTCTGCACCCCAGGTGCTGCTCAGCTGGGGAGAAAGCCTTCCTTCTTCCTTCTGCACAGATCCAAGCAGTGTTCCAGCCCACTGACATGCAGGATCATCTGAAAGCAGCTCCCTGCTGTACACACTGGAGCTCATCTAAGTGGCTACAGTAGTGCTGAGGGACTATTCTGAGAGCATCATACATGGCAAGCGAAGTAGAAGCTGAAGAAAAGCCTTTGAGAGTGTTAAGACATAGCAGAGGATTGGTTAAGAGGTGCTGAGGACTGGGCGGGAGGGACATGGGAGAAATACTTATATAAAATAATTATATTTTGTTTTCAGAGGCTTGTGAGTTCCTTGGCATCTGACTTACACGAGTTACTTTTTTAAGTTCTCACAATAACTAGCAAAGTATTTTTATTCCCGGCTTCCAGATCAGGATACAGAGCCCCACAGGGGTTAATCAGCTTGTCCAATTACACATATAGAGAGTTAGGAGGAAAATCCAAACCAGGATCCCCAAGGCCTGTACTTTTGTCACACTAAATCAGCCATTCCAGGTCATAGATTCAAAGCAGCAAATCAGAACTCAGGAGGTTATAGGTAGATGCTTACAGAATAAACACACACACATACACACACACACACACACATTGAAACCACAATTTACCCTTGAAAGAGGATACAGGAAAACAACACAAATATAACAGAAGAACTCATCACATTCAAGGTGATTTAGCATAGGGACAAGTAGGGGCAATCAGACACATATCTCAATCATATCTGATGAAAGCTACCTTCTTCTTATAACAATGTAATTAAGTTGGAATCGGGCCCTGAGCTACCAAGCAAAGTTTAAATTAAGTTTTGTCCCTTATCTTTAGGGTGCGAGTAAAACTTATAAAAAATTTAGGAAAGAGTTCTAACCAGTACTTAATAGAAAAGAAGATTTGGTTTTGGAATAGATGTGTTCATTCAACAGAATTAATTGAGTAATATGTTCAGTATCCCTAGACAGTATTCTTGGCATTAGGGATATGATAGGAAATAAAACATATCAAAATCCCTGACCTAATAGAGCTTAATTTTTTTCAATTTTTTAAAATTTTTATTTATTTTAGAGACAGAGACAGAGAGATATAGTGTGAGTGGGCAAGGGGCAGAGAGAGGGAGACACAGAATCCGAAGCAGACTCGAGACTCCGAGCCATCAGCATAGAGCCTGATGTGGGGCTCGAACCCATGAACCGTGAAATCATGACCTGAGCCGAAGTCTGACACTCAACCAACTGAGCCACCCAGGCACCCCAGAGCTAAAATTTTAATGGATAAGAATCTTGTACAAAGTTTCTCCAAGTATCAGACAGACTGCTTTGTACCATGCCTTCACTATAATAATTGGCAGTCATCTGTACACCTTGTAAGTCTAAACTAAACTATTTGTAAATCACAAAATATGCCCTTCCTCTCCTGTTAGACCACAAATCATGTCTTCAATTCTTGCAAACAGCCACCCCAGGACTTAACTCATCAGAGGGCCCCCACACAATCTGAACTTAATGTTGTGCTGGGCTCCATGACAATTAAAAGTAAAGGAGAGATCATGTTCCGCTAAGTTGCTTTCAGGACTAGGATACCCAGAGCCCATTTGGATCACAAGAGGAAAGCCCATGGAGGGACCAGTGCCCAGATTCGGTCTCCAGCTAACATGTTGGAAAGTTGCATAACTGACTTTCTTATTTTCTTCATTTCCCCAACTAGGCTTTAGTTGAAGTGTCAAATGATCATGGTTGCCTTTGCACAGCTCTCTGTGCCCTGGAGTTGGCCTTGATGCTGCTCTCAGGAGTAAAGAAAAGTTCTGGGTTAACACCGGCCTATTCCTCCAGGTCCATTGATCTCCAAGCTTGGAATCAGGGTCCCACTTTCTTCTTAGAGATCTGCTCTTTCCCTTTTCCAGCTGCCAAAAAACAGAGTGCTCCAGCCAGGTTTCAGAAACTGCAGCCTTTTGATGATGTAAGAAGTCAGACTGTGTGTCGGTACAAACTTTGGAAAGCTCTGGGGATCCTGCTTAGGAGGAGAACAGCCAAAACTAAGGTTTAGGAGGGAGTGGGAAGAATAAGCTGTTTGAGCCAACGTCAAATCCTAAAACTGACTCCTTTGAACAAGGCTATCAGATGAAGCCCTCTCACAGTGAGCTGTGTGAAATTGGAGATGCCACTTACCTTCTGTCTCTTAGAATCAGACAGGCCCTCCACACAGCCAAAGGATGAATGGCAAGTATGTGAACAGTTCTTTCTGAGCTGGATGATTTAGGGAAGTAGCTGTGGGGAGCACAGATGGGTGGTGAGGGAGGTTCGAAAGGAGGGGTGGGCTGAGCAAGGAGACTCTCCACTCATGAATTATAGTCTGATAGGAGCAATAGTTTGGGGGAGGTGGAGGAGGAAGAGCTCACTGTTTCCAAGGCTTTGCACTCTTTGCCATAGGGTCAGTGGGGAGCCTTTGAAGAAGGCTAGGGAAGGACTTGGGCAGATACTACGATCTGGAAACAGTCAAAATCCAGTTGCTCTCTCCACTTCCAGGGAAATGTGAGCTGTCTGTTTTTGATTACTTCGCTCTTATCACATCAGGCTGTTCTTTATTGGAAGCAGTTTCATTTCCAAGAAACCTGTTTTGCTTCTCCTCCTTTACACTCTTCCGGGCTCTTGCCTCCCCTCCCCCGCCCTGCTCCCTCCCCCTGCCTCACCCCTAACCCCATCTCCTCTTCATCAACTCCTCCCTGTCTAGGAAATAAGTTGATACATGACCCTAGTTAATACAAGACCTAGAAAATAAATGGATTAAAGTTTGGTCAGCGACTGCAGCAGGTGGCAAAATATAACTCCCCAACCTTTGCCTTTTCTAGGTTACTACCTTCCTGCCTATGTTGTTAAAGGGACTACAGACCCCAGTCCATTTTGTGGTTACAACCACAACCTTGCAAGCAGGACTCCTTGTGAGATTACTGGTGGCCCACAGTTCAAAAGGCAGGATAAAGTTGGATGAGACCACCGTCACACTGCAATGCCATTGCCCCCAGAACTTGTGAATGTGTTTGGAACACACTGAACATCTTCTACTGTTCGACAGGTTCCATCAGGACCTGGGGATGTTCTTAAACAAACGAGCATCAGCTGGGTGCCTGTTTCTCCTTCCAGTGTCAGTGAGACCTCGGGGATCCCCATGGGCCTCTCCAGAAATTCCTATCACATGCACTTGTACTTGTACTTCCTTCTTTCTATCTCCCTCACACTTCCTCAACCCCCCCCCTCCTTTTATTTTCCTGGAATCTCTCTTATAAAATCTGTGGTTGAAGGATGTACTAATTCCCACCTTATCTGTGTGAGAAATCATTTTACCCAGAGTCCTCTGAGGTCTCCCTCTCCTTAAGCCTCCTCTCTCTTATGCCCTGCCCTATGAAATTCCAAAATTCTCCACAAATTTTCTGAGAACCTCTCAAGAGGTATATCCTTGGCTCTCAACTCTTGCTTCCACTGGAGTCTGTGTGGGTTGTCGATCTTGTACCTGCTGTGCTGTTCTCTCTACACCAGAGTTACCCAAGTAAGAACCTGACAGCTTCCTCAGCTTTAAAAAAGAAAAGTGCTCACCAGGCACATGTGTCTGAGTAGATGGAGAGGTTTATATTAGAGCCACATACACACAACTTCAACTTCCATATAGATACCCCTTTTAGTGAAATAGCCAAACCATACTTGGGGATTTTTCATAGACCTCATGACCCCATGAGGCCCCAGCCTCATCCCTTTTCACTGGCCCCTGTTCCTCCCTCTGTATTTCTTCATTCCCTCCTTGTTGGATCAGTCTTTGTCGTTCCAAAGGGACATCTGTTTTAATAGACCCACCTTCCTCAGAAGCAGTTGTGGAATTTTAAAAAGTGTTTAATTACAAAATATTTCAAACATTTAGAAAAGTACAGAAAGTAATATCACTGATCACATTTTAAGATTTAGATGTTGAAATGCTGCCATTCATGTTTCAGCCCACTGTCTTGCCAGCACGCTCTCTCTCTCCCTCCTTCCCTCTCTTTTTCTCTCTGAAATAAAATTCTTCCAACACAGCTAAAGCCAGGCCCATCCTTTTTCTTCCCTCTCAACCTCCCTAAGGTTAACTGATATCCAAGAGTTGTTGATCATTCCCATGCATGTTCTGTGCTTTTATTATATATGAATGTTTCCACAAACAATATGCAGTTGTATTTGAGGTGTTTAAAAAGATCTGTTTAAGTGGCACATTATACTGGATGGTGAGAATGAGCTTTATGAGCAAGAATAACATTATCTTAATGTGGTTTCTATTTCTCAGAATCACATCCCTGAACCCAGTGACTTAGCCTCTTGTAGGTACTCAACAAATATCTTCCGAATAAATTGCATGAGAAAAAAATCCTTCAAATCGTCAACAATCAAAGTTTGCCAAATAAGAGGTTACCCAAGATAAGTACTATTTTATACAACTTTTAATATTTGGTAAGGAAACTTCAATGACTACAAGTAACTCTTCCAGTATAGATACATTCTTTCCTAGACAAAAGAGGTCTTCAGAAATGACTCATTAAGGAGACTTCCAGTGCCAGGGCTCAATCTGCGTCTCCTTTCATGGGACTTAGCACATGACTGATTTCAATGGGATCTCCTGGGACTGAAGTGCTTAGACCATTCCCAAAACTTCTGACTTCATGGATGAGTACAGCCTCTCCTCTTCTATCACCCTGAGATCATCCCCTCAGATGCCCAGAAGAGCACTTGATGTCATTGTCTCTGGAGCAGCCAAGAACACCAGCAGTCATCCAGTTTAATGGGAAAGGTCCACATCCCTAAGGCATTATTTTTTCTGCCAGGTTGTGAAGGAACACAACTGGAGAAGCCTACTGGTCCAGACTCTTAGCTGCAACTCCCTGTAAGGCAGAAATCTCACCCAAAGTGACAGTACTGGGAACTGTTCCAACTTCCTTGGCTAGTCTGACCTTCAGTAGAGTGGCCATATAGTTAATCATCTTAACTCTTACAACTTCAGAGTGAAAGATGGAACTATTAATATTTATACCAGGTTAACAGGTTAACAGGCACAGACAAAGACTACTTTTGGCAAACCAGGTTGTACAGTTACCCTGAATCAGTAACCCTATGTGAAAGCCAACACGGTATCCCCTTTTTTAAGGTGCTTCAAATGACATATTATCCAGAGCTTTAGGGAATGATCCCCTCGATCCCTCTCCCAGTGTAGGTCTAAGGTTGAATGAGTCCATTCTCTTACAGCAGACTGTGACCTAACCTTCATATAATTAAGTTGGGGGAGAAGAACTTTTCAGCAGAGGATAACTTGATTCAATTTCTATTTCTTCTTTCTCCACTGGGATGAAATGAGGGCCAACTCTTCCCCCATCTGTTCTGAAGCAGAGCCCATTTGGCATCAATGGTGGTGTTTTCTAGGTGACCATAAAGTTCCATGAATAAGAACATGGGTTTTAATATTAGACAAATTTGGGTTTGAGTCTCAACCTCATCAGTACTCTCCATGCGACTTTAGACAAATTACTTCTCTAGGCTCCAACTTATCCATCTGTAAAATGGGGGGCTTGGGTGGTAAGGATATCAATCTCACAGGTTAGTTGGAAATTTGCAGTGAAGTAATAAATTTAAAGCCACAAGGACACTGCTTGGCATATACCAAGTACTTAGGAAATATTAGCTCTAATTATTACTCACACCATTTACATCTTCACCGTATCTTTCAGCATCACCTCTCTCTCTGTACTTCCACACATACCCTCTCTTCCCAAACTGGCTGTTTAACTTTTCCAAAAAATGCCTTGCTTCTCTCTGTCATCTCTATATTTCTGCTCCTGTTCTGCCTGCCACCGGGACAGCTTGCCTCTTTCTTTTCTGTTCTTTATCCTCTTGGTTCATCATGGACACATCTTTCTCCTTTTCCAAGGCCCACGTCATGTGCTACACCCCCCAGGGAGTCTTCTTAAATGTGAATTCTTTATCCCTAAGTCCATTGTCCACCATGCATTGTAGGTGATTAGAATTTTCCTAGTAAACTATGACATCTTCAACTATGAATCAGTAATATGTCTAACTAAGATTTCTATCCCCCACAGTGTTTAGCATATAACTTTGCAAAACATGTTCAAGAAATATTTCTTGGCTGGGGGTGCCTGGGTGGCTCAGTCAGTTAAATGTCCCACTCTTGATTTTGGCTCGGGTCATGATCTCATGGCTTCTGAGATCGAGCCCCAAATCAGGTTCTGTGCTGACAGTGGGGAGCCTGCTTGGGATTCTTTCTCTCCCTCTCTCTTTGCCACTCCCCTTCTCTCTCTCTCTCTTTCAAAATAAATAAATAAACATTTAAAAATAAATATATTTTGGCCATAGTGAAGCTTAGAACAGAGTGGTTAACAGCTGGAGTCAGGTACTTGGAGCTCAACCATAACTTATCAACTGTGGTCTCTAAAGCTAAATTTTTAGCCTCTTGGAATCTTGATGTTCTCCTCTGCACAATGGGAATAATGCTGTACAGGTAGGTTTAAGAATCCTTGCTGTAGACTTAAGCCAATGGTGAACATTCAGGAGATGATAGCCTTTTGCTGGATTTATTAGTTTTGTCACAACTGCAATCAAATTTAGTTATCTTCAGTAATACACTTAAAATTATGAGTAGCTCTTTCCACTGTGTGTTTAAATCTTCTGGGGTTTTTTTTTTTTGTTATTCTAATCAGTTCCAGTAAATGCCAGAGACCTATATGAAAAGGCCTAACCTACACTCCACTCAGGGTCAATTCTAGCTTCTTACATGCTCTCCTTTGCAATGACTCCAATACTTTTGTGTTTCCGTGTGTTTTTCATAATGGGCAGTATGGACGATTAATTTCACCTATTGTGGCAGTTCTTACAGTCAAGAACCCACAAAGATGTTCTTTTATGTGTAAAGCACACATGAAAACTGGAAGCCGATCTTGGCCATTCATAATACCTTCCTTCTAGGTCCTTATTATGAGCTAGCCTTTTTAGTCTACCACTTGGTTTATTTTTCCTCTCCTGATTGCTGGCTCCTACCTAAAACTTGCTCATTTCCACCTTTAAGCCTTGGCATGGGCCATTTATCCACCTCTCCCACCCAAATGTAACAGTGTGGCAAGTGAAGAGGAGGGGCTCTGGAGTCTAAAAGAAGCAGATTCTATTTCTGGCTGTATCACTGGCTGGCTGGAAATGTTGGTTAATATGATTATCCTTCATGAGCTTTAATTTCCTCATCTGTAAAATGCAGATGAGTAGGTTAGAGTGACTTTTAGTCAGTGAACTAATGTGGAAAGTGTCCTCCCACATCAAACACACAAAACACTGGAGAAAATATAACAAAAAGAAAAAATGTATATAATAAAAGAAAAATTCCTAGGTCCCAGAAACAGAATAGGAGCTCAAAGCCGGGGAAGAGGATGGTGGACAAAGCCAAGGAACTCTCAGAAGAATCAGAAATTGAAAAAAGCCTTGGAAAAAGGAGGCAAAACCTCAAATACCTGCAAGACAAGTTGAAGAGCTCGAATTCCCCACTTAAAGCTGGTGCAATGTATATGACAGATAATAGAGTAGCATACAAAATGTATAAATAACCAAGACACTTGTTTAGGTGGTGAGCCTCAAGCCACAAGATAGAAATATGAAGCTGTTTTATTGTTCTAGTAGTTATAGAGTGTGCTCTCGCTGAGTAGTGGGCTTCCTTCCCAAGTTCTCAGTGTGACTGAGAGCGACTGATGATTAGGCCATTTTTCAGGGTGGGAGAATGGCAGACTTCAGGTGGTCATGTCCCCCTGGACTCCTCACCCTGTGGGGACATAAGCATGTAAGCATGATGGAGCAGTAAGACACCTTCTGAAGCACAGGACTTCTGAGCCCTGAATGCCCAGATGAAAAGATGACAGTGCTCCAAATCTTGAGCAATCACTCTTTTCTTTCTCTTTGCATTTCTTCAGAAACAATAGTACTTAAGCTATGGAAATATATACAAAATGTTCTCTCTTCAGAAAACAAAGTAGTAGCTGCCAGGGGCTAGACAGAGGGAAGAATGCAGAAGTATTATTTAATGGGTGGGGAAGATGAAAAAGTTCTGGAACTGAATGGTGGTGACAGTTGCACAACATTGTGAATGTACTTAATGCCACTGAACTGTACTTACAAATGGTCAAAATGGTGGGGCGCCTGGGTGGCTCAGTTGGCTAAGTGTCCGACTTCCACTCAGGTCATGATCCCACAGCTGATGAGCTCAAGCCCCACATAGCGCTCTGTGCTGACAGCTCAGAGCCTGGAGTCTGCTTTGGATTCTGTGTCTCCCTCTCTCTCTGCCCCTCCCCTGCTCGCGCTCTGTCTCTCTCTCAAAAATAAATAAGCATAAAAAATTTTTTCTAAATGGTCAAAATGGTGACTTTTATGTTAGGTATATTTGACCACAATAAAGAAAGAAAAAGAAAATTATCTTTCTGAAATTCACACCAAAAGAGCATTTGAATATAGAAGACTTAATCAATAGAGATTTTCCTCATAGAAGAATCATCTTTAAATTATAAATAATATGATAAAATACATGTTTAAATTTTGATTTAAAAAAAAGGTGCCGTCTCATGATTGAATTGTAAAGGGAAAGATCTGGTAAAAGAAACAGAAAAAGATAGTTCAATGCAACATTCTTTCTCTCCTGCATTTTTTATCTCATGTGAGTACCTGTGAGCAGGCAAGGTGTCTCATACAGATGAGGAAGGAGACTGAGATCCAGAGGGACTCAGTGCTACAGGTCTGATGCTGGCTGTGGTAGACATAGAGATACACCACCCAGAGCTCCCCTCAAGGAAACACTTGCTGCCCAGCTGAGGGCAGTGAAGTCAGCAGACAGCCTCCTGTGGTCAGAAGAACAGGGTCTGCCTCAGCAGCAGAGAGCCACCTCCCCAAGGTCACACCTTTCCCAGGGCAGTTCACATACAGTGGTAGGATCAATACATGCATAATGCCCAGCCCTTTCTACCCAATGCAAGACAACTCAGTTGAGCAATACCTGCTCTAATTCGCAATGAGTTAGCCAAAACTCTGTCGGGCCTGCTTCCCACTTCTACTGCTTCCTCTGACCAATCTCGTTTGCTTCCCCTCTTTCTTTCACAAGTATTCATCCCCTATATTAGCCAGCGTTCTCCTGAGAAACTTAAGCCAATAGGATATATTGAGAAAGATATTTATTATGAGGGATAGGCTCATGAGGTTATGGAGGCTGAGAAGTCCCACAGTCTGCCATCTGCAAGTTAGAGGCCCAGGAAATCTGGTGCTATAGTTCCAGTTCAAACCTGAAAGCCTGAGAACCAGGGAAGCCAATAGTATGAGTAAGTTCCAGTCCAAAGGCCCAAGACTCAGGAGTGCCGATATCTAAGGACAGGAGAAAATTAATGTCCTGCCCAAGCAGAGAGTAAATTCACCCTTCCTCCACCTTTTTGTTCTTTGCAGGCCCTCATTGTATTGTATGATACCTATGCATATTGATGGGGTGATCTTCCTTACTCAGTCTTCCAATTCAAATGCTAATCTCTTCTGGAAACACCTCACACACACATCAAGAAATATTTTACTAGTTATGGACAACATTTAACCTGGTCAAGTTGACACATAAAATTAACCATTACGATCTGTAATGAACATCTTACATCCCAAATTCCATCTCAGCCTCTCATTCTAGAGAAGCCAACCTGTCTTGGCTGCAATTCACAAAGTCTCACCTTAGTTCACCATGGCTGTATAAGACTTCATCCTTTCTTGCTCTTGCCAGGCCCCCTTCCAGAAATAGGAGCAAAGAGAAGAGTCACTTTCATTTGGTCTAGGAGAGAAGCTTTTGGGTACATTCTCTGTATGCACTGTTGGCTGCTTCACTTTGGAACGCTAAGCAATTCCATCCATTCCTGTTGTGTTCGTACAACCAGAAAGACTAATTCACTCTAGACAAGTGACCTCAGATCTTAAACAGATGCAACATTGTCCAATATCCTTACTATTTTCATGCCTGCCTCAAAGCTAACTTCTGCACTATCCCCTGCACACCCATACAATGGATGCCCCAGCAGTTCTGTGACCCCTACCACTCTCCGCCCAGGAGCCCATCTCCAACTTCATACAAAGCTTCCAACCTATGGGAACCCTCTGATATTTCCATCAGCACATTGGTAAACCTAACTGTATGCTCATCTCCTTCTGCCAGTTACCACCTAGTATCCCTTCTCATCTCAGAAGCCAATTTCTCAATAAGTGCACTGGGTTTCATTCCCTCAAAGATTTTCACCATTTGGTCTTTTCCTCCTTCTCCTGGATCATAAGTCACTCCCTTTTATACTAGATTGTTTTCTTCAATTCATAGAAACAAACTCTAGTGTCTCCCATCAGAAAACAAACAAACACCTGCACTCTTATAACCTTCCAACAGCTGCTCCATTTTTCTGTACTTTTTCAGTTGCTTAAGGGCTGTCTACAAATAACTTGTCCAATTATTCATTTTTACTCACTGCAGTCTGGGTTTCATGTCTACCCCTATACAGAAATTGCTCTTGTCTAGGTCAACAGTAATTTCCTTCTTGCCAAATCCACATTTCTTCCTCATCTCAGTTGAATTCACAGTAGCATTTAACATAGTCAACCATTCCTACCTTTTATATTGGTTTTTGTGACACTCTATGGTCCTGCTTTTCTTTATATACCATTGACTACCCCTTGCCTGTCTCCTCTGCTCACTTTGCTCCTCTCCTTTGCTTTTTTTCTACTAAGTCTTCAAATGTTGGCACTCCTCAAACCCCAGCTGCTACACTCTCACCTTCTTTCTCTATCCCTTCCCCCTAATGGCTCTCAACAGGGAATGATTTCTCTCCCAGAGGATATTAATCAATTACTAAGGGTACTTTTGACTCTCAAGAGCGGGAGGATGATATCGGCTTCTAGAGGGTAGAGGATGGAGACGCTGCTAAATATTGGTGGTGAAATGGGTGATGGGCATTGATGAGGGCACTTGTTGGGATGAGCACTGGATGTTGTATGTAAGCAATGAACCATGGGAATCTATCTCCAAAACCAAGAGCATACTGTATACACTGTATGTTAGCCAATTTGACAATAAATAATATCAAAAAATAAAAATAAAAATAAAAAATAAATATTGGTGGTGAATGCATAATCCTACAATGCACAGCCTCCCACAACAAAGAATTATCCAGTCCAAAATGTCAATAGTGACCACATTGAGAAGCCCTGCACATCCAGTCCCTTGGCTTTATATACTGCCTATGGCAGAAAATAGGTAGTTTTCTGGTATCCGTTCTCCCTTTCTACTTAGTAGTCGAATTGACACCTCACCAGGTGGTACCTGGTCAGTTTCTAAACTGTATGTTATAGCCTCTCTTGCAATTAAGTAATATGTGAAAGTTTTGGTCACTTTCTGAAAAATAAGATGCTGTCTTTTCCTCTTTTTCTGAATGATAGAATGTGGTCTTGGTGCTAGTGAGCCAATTTCAACCACACAAAGAAGAAGAATATTCAAGGGATGACAAATCAATAAAGATAAAGGCAAAGTGAAGCTCTGAATGACTTTGTGGAGTGGAGCTGTCTACCTAATCCAAACACCACCTCCCCCCCGCCACCTACATATGAAAAATTACATGAATGAGAAATAAACTTGTATCTTATTTGATCCACAGTATATAAGGTCTCATTTTAAAGATCTTAGCTGGTCCCCTAAACACGCCATCTGTATACATACCATGGAGCTGTCATATGTAATCATATCCTTGAGTTGTCCTCCAGACTCCATATTTAGAAATTTAACTACCTGTTTGATTTGTACTCTTGGATTTCTCCCAGATATCTCAAACTTAACATTTTCAAACCCGAGCTTTTTTTTATTTTTTTTTTTAACGTTTTATTTATTTTTGAGACAGAGAGAGACAGAGCATGAATGGGGGAGGGGCAGAGAGAGAGGGAGACACAGAATCGGAAGCAGGCTCCAGGCTCTGAGCCATCAGCCCAGAGCCCGACGTGGGGCTCGAACTCACGGACCGCGAGATCGTGACCTGAGCTGAAGTCGGCGCTTAACCGACTGAGCCACCCAGGCACCCCCAAACCTGAGCTTTGATTTAACCACCAAACCATTCCTCTCCTAGCCTTCCCTCTTCTCAGTAAATGGCTGCAAATTGTAAGCCACACTTAATTACTTTCTCTCAACCCCAAATCTATTCCTTCACTCCTGCTTAAAAAAACATGACATACACCCACCCGTTGTTGTTGCTGCTGTTGTTGCTATTGCTACCATCCTGGTTTGAACCGCTACCATCTCTCCTCCAGACCACTTCAATAGTCTCCATACTGGGATTCCTACATTCTCCCTGATCCTCCAATCCATATTCTACACATAAGCCAGAGTGAATGTTTTCTAAAATAAAAATCAAATGACTCCATGCCCTTTCACAATACCTCTCAATGTATTTCCAATGCACTCAAAATAGAACTGATAGCCAGAGCCCACAGAGACCAACATGATCTAACCTCTGGCTCTCATTTACCTATAAAATTCCATCTTCGGCCACTCCTTGCCTTTACGCTTGGTCTCCTTGCAGTTCCTGACATACAAAAGAAGCTCTTTTCTGCCTCAGGAACTCCCCTCATGCTGTTCCCTCGGTCTTAAATGCATATCCCATATGATTAACTTGGCTCATCCTAAAATATAATATCTTCAGAGATGCCTCCAGAACCATGCTAAATAAGCTCCTTTCCTTCTCCCTCTTGTTATGTCCTATTTATGTACACTTTATTTTGTTTATGGAACTTACCATAATTTATTATTATACATGTACTTATGCATACATTTTTGTTTATCTCCCCCACTAGTACAGGGATTCTGATTCCATTTGATTCACCCTATCAATATTGCCAAGCACATAATTACCACTCAAAATTATGTGATTGTGTGTGTGCGCGTTACTTATTTATATTTAATTTAATGAAGGAATACCTCAATGAGCCAAGGTTTACCATGCATATCTCCCCATTAATTCTAATGAACTGAAAGTAGATTACAATGAACATTAAAGACAGCTTCAAAAAGGGAAAAAGGTTATACTAAGACACTGTGAAATTTAATAAGAGATGATTGGACACAGTGGAGGGTGTGTGTGGGAGGGACGAACATGATGCTGACTTATGAACATGGATCTCTGCTCAATTCATCACTCAGTCCTAGTAATAGGAAAATGTAGTAAAGGTCCAACTCTTAGAGACTAATTGTTTAAGATGTAAGTTAAGAAGAAAGGAAGGAAGGAAGGAAGGAAGGAAAGAAGGAAGGAAGGTAGGAAG